>NW_026864410.1:0-31392 GCF_026571515.1 Ruditapes philippinarum
TTTTCCCGCCCCGGGGTCATTGATTTTCCTTATATTTGTATAGCAAAAACTTAAAAAATCTTCTTTGAAAAAACCTTAAGAGCTGGAGTTTAGATATTAAGCATGAAACATCTTCTAGTGAGTGTCTACAACGTTCATTCAAATAAAAGTCCTGGGTCAAAATTTGCCCCCGCCCCGGGGTCATTGATTTTCCTTATATTTGTATAGCAAAAACTTAAAAAATCTTCTTTGAAAAAACCTAAAGAGCTGGAGTTTAGATATTAAGCATGAAACATCTTCTAGTGAGTGTCTACAACGTTCATTCAAATAAAAGTCCTGGGGTCAAAATTTGCCCCGCCCAGGGGTCATTGATCTTCCTTATATTTGTATAGCAAAAACTTAAAAAATCTTCTTTGAAAAAACCTAAATAGCTAGAGTTTAGATATTTAGCATAAAACGTTTTCATTCAAATAAAAGTCCTGGGGTCAATATTTGCCTCGCCCCGGGGTCATTGATTTTCCTTATATTTGTATAGCAAAAACTTAAAAAATCTTCTTTGAAAAAACCTAAAGAGCTAGAGTTTAGATATTAAGCATGAAACATCTTCTAGTGAGTGTCTACAACGCTCATTCAAATAAAAGTCCTGGGGTCAAAATTTGCCCCGCCCCGGGGTCATTGATTTTCCTTATATTTGTATAGCAAAAACTTAAAAAATCTTCTTTGAAAAAACCTAAATAGCTAGAGTGTAGATATTTAGCATAAAACGTCTTCATTCAAATAAAAGTCCTGGGGTCAATATTTGCCTCGCCCCGGGGTCATTGATTTTCCTTATACTTGTATAGCAAAAACTTAAAAAATCTTCTTTGAAAAAACCTGAAGAGCTAGAGTTTAGATATTAAGCATGAAACATCTTCTAGTGAGTGTCTACAACGTTCATTAAATAAAAGTCCTGGGGTCAAAACTGGCCCCGCCCCAGGGGTGTCATTGTTTTTAACTATATGTGTATAGTAAAAACTTAAATAATCTTTTTTTTAAAACCCAATGAGCTAGAGCTTAGATGTTAAAAACCCTTGGGTTGAAATTGAAACTGGCCCTGACTGGGAGGTCATTGGTTTTCATTATATGTGTGTAGTTAAAACTTAACATCATGAAACATCTTCTAATTGGTGTCTTCCAAGTTTGTTCAAATAAAAGCCCTGGGGTTTAAACTGGCCCCGCTCGGGGGCCTGTATACAGGTGAGCGACCTCAGGGCCATCATGGCGCTCTTGTTTACTATAACTTAATACATAATTATACATAATTGATTTTTCTTTCATAGTTTTGTCAAACATCACCTTACTGCGTCCAGTATTTTATTAGTTGAGCTTTGCTGTCTCCTGTGACAGCTCTTGATGTGTCTCCTGCCACACAGTAGCTGAAACATGCTTTAAAGTAGCAACAAATAGGGAACAAATATCACTCTTCAATACAACTGTTTAATTGGCTTTATAATCATCAGGTGACATATGTGATCACTTATCACTCTTTTGAATTTGAATGCATTTCTAAAGGCAGGTAAACTTGAGTCATTTATGCACAATTATCTCCTCTTGATAGTGTACTAAAATATCACAAATTTTGAAAAAAAACTTTCAAGGACAGTTAACACTGCCAAGCAATTTTCAGAGTAACTTATGCCCCTTTTTCTTTGCTTTTATTAGTTCACCTGAGGACAATGTCTTCAAGGTGAGCTTTTGTGATGGCCCATTGTCCTTCGACCGTGCATCTGTCTGTGCGTCAACAATTTCTTTAAACAACTTCCCATCCTAAAGCACTTGGACAAATTTGTTGAAACTTGGCAGGGATGTTCCTTGCATGAAACTCAACCAAAGTTGTTCAAAGAATAAAATTCCATTAAGAACTCTGGTTGCCATGGCAACCCAAATATTTTTTTACAAAAATCTTAAAAAATCTTCTTGTAAAAAACTGAAGAGCTAGAGCTTAGATATTTAGCATGAAACATCTTCTAGTGGTTGTCTACTAAGTTTGTTCAAATAAAGCCCTCAGGACAAAATTGGCCCCGCCCCAGGGGTCATTGATTTTCCTTATATGTATGTAGTAAAAACTTAAAAGATCTTTCTGTGAAAATCCAAAAGAGGAAGAGCTTTGATATTTGTCATGAATCATCTTATTTTCTAATGGATGTCTACCAAGTTTGTTCAAATGAAAGTCCTAGGGTCAAAATTGGCCCCACCCCAGGGGTCATTGATTTTCCTTATATGTATATAGAGATAATAGTAAAAACTTAAAAAATCTTTTTGTGAAAATCCAAAAGAGGTAGAGCCTAGATTTTTGGCACGAAACATGTTCTTGTGTATGCCTACCATGTTTGTTGAAATAAAACCATTAGGGTGAAAGCCCCCCCCCCCCAGGGGATCAAGGTTGACAGTGCAGTCCCCAGCCAGGTCAAATGTTTGGTTTCCATCTCTCTTTCTATTATCTTTTTATTACCTCATCTCGCACTTAGTGACAGGCTGAACTGTTTAATAAAATGGCTGTAAGAGCTAAACTTAGGAAACAACAACATCTAAACCACTGGTTCAATTTTTAAATAATTTTACACAAAAATTTGCTGGGTGACAGTGTACAAAAATTGTTCAGATTTAGCTGTCCCCTGTTTTCAAATTGTGCTTCTTGAATGAAAAGGGGCTCAACCTTTTGACCTATTTTTCAGGTGAGCGATCCAGGGCCCTCTGGGCCCTCTTGTTGTTATATTATCCAATGCTTAGAGAAGTTGAGCACACTGTCCTTCAGACATCTCTTGATTTATATTGTTTATTTATCACTATCCTTCTCTTTTTCAGTCATTGACAAACATGTCATTGCCAAGCAACAAGAGAAGACCTGTCCTAACATACGAGTCTCGTAATGGATCCAAAGTCATCAATATATACAAGTGTGGGGAATGCCAGGGATACTTTCCATCACTTAAATCTATTCATGATCATTTCAAGCCTTTTGATATTTTGAATGGCATGGCCAGCTGTAATAACTTAAGAACAGCAGAACCTTTTACAGACGTGTCAAACAACTCTAGAAGAGTGGAGTGCCAACCACAAGAGAATATTTGCAGGAGATCCCCAAGTACAACAGAATACCCTGATCAGGTTTATCATGAAGATTTTTCTGACGAGAATGCATGCAAAAGAATCATTTCCTCAAAAAGGAAGCATAAATTTCTTGATAACAATTCTAAGGAAATTTCCTACCAAATTGATGATAAAGATCCTGATGTATCAAAATATAAGTCAGAGACTAAAGATATTCAAGATATATCATCAAACAATAATTCAAATGATGTTGAAGGAGAAATTAGGTTTCCAGAGACATGTGGTTCAACCACAGATGAAATGTTCACAGATGAAATTGATTATGAATACAAATCAGCTAATAGAAATGGCATAGAAACAGCAACTAAAGAAATAAACTCTCACCTTTCTATCAAACTTCAAAGAATCGATTCAGTGGAAAATGTTGCGAGGGTGGTGTGTAATGATAATGATTTTTTCATGAAAGAACAATGTTTAGAAAAAAAATCTGATAAAGATGTAAGTATGTGCCAGTTTCTACAGGAGGATATTCAGAACAATTTGTCAGAACAGACAGCTGGAGAGGTAGGTTATGACAGCGATAAAGATTCTGTAATACATGAACGAAATGAGTTGTCAAAGAAAGGAGATGCCATTGATGATCGAAACATCATTAAGTCATCAAGTGATGAAAAAAGATATTCCCTAAGGAAACGACCTGATTGCAACTATGGTGAAAATAATCCTGATGGAGATCAAAGTGATAATGAATATTTCAGTGGTGCTGAAACTGATAGTGATTTTGATATTGACAATTTAAGTGATTGTGACAGTTTGAGTACTGATACTAGAAGTCAAGTTGATACAGGAGATTTGAGTGATATTGATAGCCAGAATGGAAATGTTAGTTTGAGAGATGAATGTCATTCTGTAGAAATGAAAAACGCTGGTGGTAGAAAACCTGGGGATGATGACATGAACTTTACCAATGATATGGTACATGAAGAAACAGGCAAATGCATTGCATCTGTTGAAATTTCAGAAGCTGCTGCAGGTAATAAAATGAAGTCAAATACTGAAGTACCGATAAATAAAAGCAAAGTGGGAACAGATAAAGCGAGTGATAGGAAAATAACAGAAAGCACAACAAATAAAACATTGAGTGATAGGAAAATGACAGAAAGCACAACAAATAAAACATTGAGTGATAGGAAAATGACAGAAAGCACAACAAATAAAACATTGAATGATATGAAAATAACAGAAAGCACAACAAATAAAACATTGAGTGATAGGAAAATAACAGAAAGCACAACAAATAAAACATTGAGTGATAGGAAAATAACAGAAAGCACAACAAATAAAACATCAAGTGATAGGAAAATAACAGAAAGCACAACAAATAAAACATTGGGTGATATGAAAATAACAGAAAGTACAACAAGTAATGTTAAGTATTATATTGTTATTAAAAATTGTCAGATTGATAATTTATCAAAGAAGCCCACAAATAAAATGCCTACAGTAAGCCAGATGATTGAAGAAGGTAGACATTCCAAAAATGAAAGATCCCATAGCAAAATAGAAAATAAAAAATCAGGTCATCAGACACATAGCGTTGCGACTGCCAGAGCTCTTGATGATGTATCAAAAGACATGACTTACAGAATTATTCAAATAAATGAAATTTTTTTTTGTCAGATATGTCATTCTGACTTTAAACAAATCTCATGCTGCAAAAGCCATGTGCTTACAGAACATTTTAATTACTTTGCCTATCAACAGGGCTCAGAAGTATATACTTGTATTGCATGTAAGAAGCATTTTCATAGATTATATTATCTGAATGCCCATTTGGAACAATACCACAGCATTTATAAATACACTTGTGTGAAATGTGATAAAAGATTTAATGCTCACAGGAATAATCATTCCAAAAATTGCAAAAGACACTTTAGAAAAATTTTTGATCGAAAGCTGTCTTGTTATGACTGTGGTCATTTCCATAATTGCATTGTATCCGTGAAAGAAAAGGAACTGATCAACAGTAATTCCGCTGGAAATGAGCTTATCTTTAGTAGAATACGAAACAATCAAACAAAATTCAAAAAAGATAAAGTGGTATCAGACAGTACTGGAATAGAAGAGGGGTCAACACAAAGAAATAAAAACCACTCAAATTCTGGCATGGAAGACAGTTCAACACATGGTCAAGAAGATCAATCCAGTTCTGGCTTGGAAGAAGTTTCAACAAATGATCAAGAAGACAAATCATGTTCTGACATTAAAGAAAGTGCAATACATGGTCAAAAAAAGTCTTCTAGTTCTGTCATGGGAAAATGTTCAACATATGGTAAAGAAGAACACCCCTGTTTTGAATTGGAATTAGGTACAACAGATGATCAAGAAAAACGCTCAAGTAATGACACAGAAGAAGTTTTAAGACATCACGAAGACCACTCCTATTCAACACTTGCTCAAAAAGAAGAATCAATTTCTGACATGAAAGAAAGTGCAAATCATTATCAAGAAAAACCTTCTAGTTCTGGTATGGGAGAATGTTCAGCACAAGGTAAAAAAGACCACTCCAGTTCTGACTTTGATATAGGTTCATCACATGGTCAAGAAAAGCACTCAAAATCTGACATAAAAGATGTTATAAGACACAGTCATGACGACCACTCGAGTACTAGTATGGAAGAAGGTTCAAACAATTGTCAAGAGTACCACTTCAATTCTGACATGGTGGAAAGTTCAACACATGGTGAAGGAGACCAGTCAAGGTCTTACATGAAAGAATTGGCAAAACATGGTCAAGATAATAACACAAAAAGTTTTGGCACCAATGTGAGGAACCAATCTTCACATACTACGAAGAAAAACATGTCTGCAAGTGTGAAGGAGAACTGTTTGGGTCCTGTGAAAGTAGGTGATTTTGAAGCTGTGAAGGATGGCAATTTTGATCATTTGAATATAGACAGAACTTCACCTGTGGAAGAAGAATTATTAGAAGAATGTGAAGTCAGTCTGGAATCACAGAAAGAAGACATTCAGAGACCTCCTTTGCAACAATTCGATAGAAACAAAATTGAACATGGAAATAAAAATCATGTAGAATCTGGCAACAGAGAACTTAGTAAAGCTCAGGGGAACAACTCGGAAAACAACTTTGATATAATGTATGATGGTAATTTCTTCTTCTGTCTGGTTTGCCTTGGGAAATTTGAAGATTTAGCATGCTGTTACACGCATGTTTTATTGAAACACTACATTGCAAAGGCTTTTAAATGCTACATATGTGAACAGGTGCATTATACAAAAGCACTGTACATTTCTCACTTGAGAAAAATTCATAATCTTGATTCTGTTTATTGTGATCAGTGCTTTACAGGATATGATGAAATTGGTTTTCGAGATGAGCATGCTGTAAGTTGCAAACAGAACAAAGTCAGTTTTTCAGATATGGCTAAAACTAATGTGTGTAAGCAATGCTTCACTGTTCATTTAAAGATGTCAGATCAAGACATGACATCTACATGTAAAGAATGTGAAATGGGATTTGCACATATTGCATGTGCTAAGAATCACTTCTTCTTGAAACATTTTCCATCATGTGTTATTCTGTCATCGTCAAATACTGTGTTCAGGTGTCCTTGTGAAAAAGTTGTTTTAACAAGAGCAGAATTGAAGGTACATGTACAAACTGATCATGGATCAAATCTAAGCTCACAAATAGAAGCAGCAGCCCTGCGAGAGGGTTCATTGACAGGTTCAGAAGACATTGACTTAGATTTATATTTGAAAGGATTTGAGGATGGAAAATGCATTGCTTGTGAAAACTTTCATATCATTGATTCAAAAACAGCTGGAGTGAAGGAGAGCAAAGGGACAACATGTAAAGTTTGCAAGATGAAATTTTCTGCCAACACATGTCTTAGAAATCATATGTTGAACACCCATGGTGATAAATACAATATGCGGCAATGTGTTGGATGTGGTCTTTACTGTGCAGGGTTAGAAGTACTTGAAAGACATCAGAAGAAACAGTTTTTTGACAATGAACACGAAACAAGTATAAATGAGAGTGATGATTGTGTTGAAAGGACATGTCAGAGATCAATACCTATAGTTGAATGTGATAAATGTAAGGAAGTTCATCAGCACAAGTTCCTTATTGAAGAGCTGAAATTCAATGATGCAAAAACACCTGATGAGTTAAGAGAGGAAAAAGTTAAAATGAATACACTTCATCAGCAGAGACAAAAATATATTTGTATATTCTGTGAATTTGAAACTGAAAGTCGCGAGCTCTTGTTACAACACAAAAGGCAGAATCATGAAAAAATACAAAACAAAAAAGGTGACTTTTGCCAGGTTTGCAAAAAGCAAATTGATAGTAATATATACCACTTGGAGCATATCCAACAAGAACACTGTTCCTTAAAATTTGTTCAAGGCAAATTGTTGAATGATTTTTCCAAACATTTTTCATGTGAGTATTGTGGAGAGACATTTTCCTTTCTCATTGATGCCCAGATGCACCTTCGCCGAAAACATTTTGAAAAACCGCTAACTGTACAAAAACACTTCACATCTACAAAGAATGCTGCAGTTTTAAGGGGAGATAATGCTGTGCACTGTCCATTGTGTTTGAGATATTATCATAATCATAAAGAATTGCTTTACCATATGACAGGCCATTTTACTACAGTTGCCGAATTGAAACAACCCAAGAAAATTGTATGTGACGTATGTGGGAAGATTTTAAAGAGTAAAGATTGTTTAGCTTCTCATAAAAATACACATAATGACTTTCGAAAATTCCTGTGCAAGATTTGTGGAAAGTCATTTGTACATGAACCAAACCTTTATGCTCATTACCATTCACATGGAAAGAAGAAAGAAGAATGCAAAGTATGTGGAATGAAGTTTTCATTACCGCACCATGTTAGAGCTCATATGAAAAGAAAGCATCAAAATATATGTCCTGAATGATTCAAGCTGAATGTACTTCTTGAATCTATTTCAATTTTTATTGGTTATCTTATTTTTGAATAAAATTTTATACTAGGCCATTATTTTTAAATTGTTTGCTCAACTTTAAAAAAATACAGGTATTGTTAGCTCACCTTAGCTAGCTCATGGTGAGCTTTTAAGATAGTTTAAATTCCGTTGTCTGTCCTTTGGTTGCCATGACAACCAAAAGATTTTTTTTTACAAAATCTTAAAAATCTTTGTCAAAAACCAAAAGTTGTAGAGCCTTGACATTTGGTATGTAACACGTTCTAGTGGTCCTTTACAAAGGTTGTTCAAATTATTTCCCGAGGGTCAAAATGGGGCTCATCAGTTTTATATAAAGTTATACAGGGAAATCTTTAAACGCCAACTGTCAAAATCCATAAGGCATATAGAGCCTTGATATTTGGTATGTAAAATTATCGAATGGTTCTCTACAAAGATGAAAAGGGACTTATTGATTTTTAACTCTCTTGTCACAGAGTGACAAGGTGAGCTTTTGTGACACCATGTTGTCTGTCGTCTGTTTTACTGTTTCGATGCATAGTTATATTGTAAGTTGCTTGTACTAAGTTTCCAACTACAATAAGAAAAAATTGTGATAATTGAAAACCTGATTTCGTTGCGCTGCCATGTTTCATTTAATTATAATAGCTCCATGTTGTTTCTTTTTAACAGATATATCTTTCAGAAATCTTCGTCACTCGGACTGTATTCAACTAAACAGGGACTATTTTAAATATATTTAAAATATTTAATTATTGACGACAGCTTCCCTGTTTGTATTCGTCAGTATTTTCTTCTAGCCTAATATTTAACAAGCTTTCTTATAGGATATTCATATCTCGTTTTTTGATTGGTCGTAGTAGTTTATTTAACGGCACTGCCAGTTATTAGCGCCACTTCTTGATTTTTGTTTGTAAGCGTCACTGTTTGAACAACATTTTTGCCCGCCCGCCCTTCAACAAACCCATTTATGTAGTTGTTTTATTATTATTATCTATTTATATATATATATATATATTTTTTTCTCCCGTTTTGTTTTTACATTCATATGTTCATGTTGTTTATTTGTCTTTTATCTTTATTTCATTTCACATTGTCTTTTAATAGTTATTTCTTTATTTAATTTATTGTTAATAGTAGAAAAATCAATTGTTTTGCATCCTATGCTTTGCATGATTTGTTTACGGTCGTGATTCAATGTCATTTATGCGGGTATTTATGCTTGTTGCATTTATGTTCAACATTATCTGTATTGCATGTTCGTTTAATTATCTGTTAATTGAATTGTCTTCTTGTATTGCATGTTTGCATACTTATCTGATAATTGAATAGTCTTACTTGTATTGCTTGTATAGTTATTTGTTAATATAATAGTCTTACAGTGACGCACATTCATTCATTAAAATTTAATTATTACTTTGATTTGAGTTGTTATTTAGCAAGGATAATAATTGTGTAATTTCAAGTCCAATATTTTTCTGGTCCTTCGGTTTCATTGATGCCAGCACTGTTAACTATGCTAGGGGGCATGAGAGATGTTGCACTTATTCATTATCCCTCATATACACTCATTCAAACCAAATATGCAATTTCATGTAATTTTGTCCGAGCGATCACTTTGTTTCCAGTTTTTTATATAAATAAAAAAAATGTTAATTTACTTGTAGTCTTTGTTATCCTATTACAGTTTTACACATTTGCCGCAAAATATTGTGACACACATTTTTGCGATGTAATTGACGCCTTTAACCCGATTCCAAAAAAAATATTTGTCAACATAAATGTCTAATTAAACATGACTTTGTGCAGATTTGAAGCCAAGTCATATAGGTTCAGATACTTTGTCAACCGATCAGATCTTTGGGGAAACCTATGTAAAACTGAAATCACCTTTAACCCAGTTTCATTGTTCAGCTAAGAATGTGTGTCACCACAAACTCTAAATACAGGTATACACCCGTGCCTTAGGTGAGAGGCTCCTTTTGTTTATGTTCTTAGTGTATTGATTTTATCTTGGCCACAACAACCGTTCCGATCAAGACTTCAAATAGACCAGACCAAACTTGACCATCATTCATAATTGAAATTGACCTTCTAGGTTAATGTGCTTGATTTTAATGTTCCCCCAAAAATTTCGGAGCATTCAAGAGCATATAGTCGCCGGGTTGTCCGTACGTCCCGAATTCGTGTCCGGCCCAAAACCTCGTTATTATACGAAGTATACTGGAATCAGCTTGCCCGTCCGGCTGTCCGGACGTCTCCCCGTCCGTCGGTTTTCCTTGTCCGCCCAATAACTTGAGATTCCTTTGGCCCACAGTCTACATATTTGGCATGGAGGTTAGTCATGATTAGTAGATGACCCCTATTGATTTTGGGGTCAAATGTCAAGGTCAAAGGGGCATTGACTTTAAAAAGCTTGTCCGACCAATAACTTGATAATCCTGTGGCCCAAAGTCTTCATATTTGGCATGGATGTTAGTCATGATAAGCAGATGACCCCTATTGATTTTGAGGTCACTGGGTCAAAGGTCAAGGTCACAGGGGCCTTGACTAAAAAAAGCTTGTCCGCCAAATAATTTGAGACTCCTTTGACCCACAGTCTTCATATTTGGCATGGAGGTTAGTCCTGATAAGTAGATGACCCCTATTGATTTTGAGGTCACTGGATCAAAGTTCAAGGTCACGGGGCCTTGGATTAAAAAAAGGTCAAGGTCACTGCATGACCTTGCAACAAAATCATGTCCGGCCCATAATTTCGTTATTTGAAGTCGGATTTTACAACTATTTCACAGAAATGATCACCATATTGAGACGACGTATCGTGCCCAACATTTAGATTGTTTTTAAACTTTCAACTTAGTCTGCACATATGACATAACTCTGACACAACAATAGGTATACCTTCCTGTGTTCAAAACCTATTCGGGGAACGTGTGTAAATATACCTAAATACTTGACCATCAATCAATCCTGTAGAGTTTCATTGAAATTGCATTAGTGGTATATAAAGAGAAATGGTCCAGACAAACTTGATTAACTCATTTTTTCATTGAAGGGCAATTACTAAACCAAAACCATTTATGTGGAAAATCTGTTTAATATGCGCAAGTTTTTTACCTGTAAAGATTAATTGAAATTGCATAAGTGGTATAAGAGGAGAAACTGCATAACTTGTCAAGACAAACTTTAAAAATAACGATGAAACGGCATTATCTCCGACAAAAATAAATGAACCATTTAAAGCCGATGATATGTACAACTAGACTTGGTACTGATCATTCCTGTAAAATTTGGATGAAATAGCACTAGTAGTTTTTGAGAGGTAGTCCAACCAGATTTTGTGAATCCGGGTTACACACAAAAACATCTTTTTTATTCAAGGGCCATTAGTCGACCAAAAATCATTCAACCGGAAAACCCATGCAATGTGTGCAAGGACTTGAGCTTTATGGTCAATCCTGTAAAGTTTCATTGAAATTGCATTAGTGATATAAGAGTTCTTACAAACCTTTAAATGTTTTTTTAAATTGACATAACTCTGACAAAAATCATTGAACTGAAAAAATGCTAACTATATGCATCACCAGACTTTGTATTGAACCAGTAGTTTCTGAGGAGAAATCCGGACAAGTTTGTGACTGACAGGCAGACAGACACGACGGAGAAGTGACCCCTATATGTTGCAACTAATCCGTAGAGGCGACACAATAAATGGATTACCTTAATTCTTGGACATTATGTACAACCCCTTTTTGACCGAAAGGAAATGTTTGATAATTTGAATATGATCTTGATCATTAAATGTCCTTGACAAAATTAAGTCATTGAACTGACAAAGTCCGACAAAGTACACAGCTACACTTTGAACTGGTCCTTCCTGTAAAGTTTTGATGAAATTGCACCAGTCGTTTCTGATGAGTAGTCCGAACAAGCTTCAATGTAGCTTGCAACACGAAAAATAAAATGCCAAAACACTTAAATTTATTCAAGAGCCATCCATTACTCAGCCGAAAATCATGCAAGCTAAAACCCCGAGTAGGATGCACCACCGATTAACCCTGTAAATTGTCATTGAAACTGCATAACTGGTATAAAAAAGGATTTTTCTTTGTTATTACAACTTTTTCAGAGAAATGATCGACATATTGGAAGACGTGTCGCACCCAAAATTTGGGTCGCTACCTTGAATGTCAAGGTCACAGCATGACCTTGCAACAAAATCATGTCCGGCCCATAATTTCGTTATTTGAAGTCTGATTTTACAACTATTTCACAGAAATGATCACCATATTGAGAGGACGTATCGTGCCCAACATTTAGATTGTTTTTAAACTTTCAACTTTAATTGTCTGTGACATAAATCTGACACAACAATATAGATATATGTACCTACGGAAAACGTAAAAAAATGGTATACATGTATTCTAAACAAAAGATAGCTCCATATCGTTTTCGACTTTCTCTGATCATATGCGTCTTCATACACGAAATGTACATTTTGAAAGCTAACACTTATATATTATATTAAAGGTTTTCGATTCAGTCAGTCCCTTAACCTTTTACCCCATGAGCATATGTTGCGAAAAATGGCAGTTTTCATTGAAAAGCATCCAGTTACAAGTGCCAACTGCTATAAAACTATGAAAAATGCTTCAATACTGATGAAACTTGGCACACATGCTAAATCTTAAATTTCTTGTTACCATGGTAACGGCGAAAAAATCACTATTTTGCAATTTTTTCTTTCCTTTCAAAGTGCTGCTACTTTTCAATGCATTGAGATAGAGTAATTTTAAGGCTTTTCAGCGTTGGTTACACGTCACCTTAAGATTGACCTGGGGCAATTTTTAACGTCACATGTCCAAAATTTTAATGGCGATGAGGGGGTCTACCGCCTTCGACCCCCCCCCCCCCCAACAAAAGGGGGCACATCTCCCTTCATGTATCATTTTGAAGGGGCCGCGCCGAAAATGTGGACATTTTTTTAACAATATTTCGCAATGAAAAAGTGTTTGGCGCCTCAATGGGCATTTTTCACCGTTTGAGGCCTCAAAAAAATGGGGGGCGGGGGACAAAAAGCCGTCAAAACACTATATATGTTCAGATCCAATATCATCAGAAGTTTGTATACATTTATGAACGGCATAATGTTTAATACAGATATTATTGAGTCAACTTGACTGTTAAATAAAAAAAAATATTCTATTTAAATTATACATAAACATTTTGTCGGATCTTATCATATATTATTGAATTTTGACTTAATCTTCACTTTGAAAATGTAGCGGTTTTTTAATAATTTAGTGATTGTGGAAATTTCAAACATAATTAAAGTTCATTTTTGTACAAATTCAACTCAGTCACAAACATCTTTATCACATTGTGAAATAATAAAACCACCTTAAACCGACTTAAAGTTGTTTTTGTTTTCTTCTGAATCTTAAAAACAATTTGGATGGCTACATTGTAATTGTTGAGGATTTATTTTTCAAACCAGATAAAAGAATTTTCTGCTTCCGTGTAAACTGATTGTAAACGTAAACCCACATTTATATATGTTGATGTATAGAACTTTCTAATGAAATCGTAACACTTGACACAGCCTTTTAGAAGTAATCTGTCAGCGTGTCCTCTGCAGATGAAAAGTCACTTTTCCATACACGTCGATACTTTAAATTTCAATGTACATTCTTTTATGGGAGTCGCGTTTACATCTGAAATAGGTATCTATACTTCTTAAAGCTGCAGTCCTAAGATTTTGAAAGAGAAAATATTCTAGGTCAAGTAATTATTTACTTTCTATGTGTGATAAATGACTGATTTTGCAGTATTTTGCCATATTTCTAATGCATGACGTGCATGTATATATCCGGGACATGACTTACCCAGTTAATGGGCTATTTTTTGCATATTGTGATCTCTTATTTCAGATTTATCATAAGTGCCATTTCAAACTTCCTTGTTCATACGACAATATTTTACTTTTAAATAATTTTTAAAAAATCAATATTAGCATTAATCAGGAGGTATGACGTTAAAGCCCCATTTTCTAAAGTTAACCATGAGAGGGGCACGCAATCGACAGTGCAAATATTAATAAACATTTGTATGTGCAATTATATTATTTACGAAAACTTGGGTGGGGGTTACTTCTTTTAAAGCTCAAATTTAATTTTTTTTTCCGAAACTTTATTTATAGTTCAAAATCATAGCTGGTTGTAGATAAAATCAAGCAAAATTCAGAAATTTGACCTTAAAGGTCGATGTCATTTGTGAGTTTAGGTCACGTTTATCATAGTCATCCAAAGAATTGTTGTGTCCAGGTATAAAGGAAAACCATTAAGAAACAAAAAATGTCGACAAATACATGTATGCCCCCTTTCTAGCCCTTGACTGACATTGGTAATTTTGTTATAGAAACTTGCCATAAATGGGTACATGGAAGTGTTCAGTTATGGAAAAAATAGAAAAATAATTAAGACTTTGTCATAAATAGTTTTCAAGACAATGAGGGAAAACTATTCTGATATTTAAAGGAGACACAGGCAAAATGTTCATATTTTAGATTTTGATTTTCTATCTAATATTCTATAAATGTCATCGAAATGAATAGACTAAGCAGTCTAGGGAACAAAATTTTTCTCCATATGAAGAAAAAATTGTTGGTTTCCTAACCTGACCAACGCGGGTCAGGTTAGAACATTTAGATTTCACCACAGTTATCACTGTAAACTATAAAAACGTAAAAGAACCTGTCAAATGATCGACTTCATTAGGCTTGTTTTAATCTACAATATCCACAATATTTGTTTTTAAAACTTTCTAGGGATTTTAATTGTCAAATGACTTGTTTAAAAACTACTCGTTAGTTCAGTCTGCGTCGTTATTTCGTTCAACATATGTAGACTTATTTACGTTTTAAACTGAAAAAAAAAACGTACTGGGACTTTTAAAAACTTCAATATAGCGTAAGTTAAGTAAATATGGTAAATTTAATATTTTGTCGTATATTTGCCTGAGTATCCATTTAATGCGCCTTTGACATTGACCTTTACAGACATATAGTTTCCCAAAATCAATATGGGTCGTCTACTAGTTATGACCAATCAATATGAAAAAATGAAGACTTTGTGATGAATAGCTTTCAAGATCATCAATGGAAACCATTCAAGGACCCTGTGACATTGACATTTGACCCAAAAATCAATAGGGGTCACTTACTAGTTATGGCCAATCAGTATGTGAAATATGAAGACTTTGTGATAAATTAATTTCAAGATAATACATCCTAATATCTAAGGCCCCTGTGGCCTTGACCTTTGACCCTAAAATCTATACGGTTTACCTTCTAGTTAATGACCAATCAGTATATGAAATAGGACGACTTCGTGTTAAATAGTAATCAAAATAATGAGCTGAAACCATTTTAACATTTATGACCCATGGGACCTTTCCCTTTGACCTGGTGACCCCAAAATCAATAGGGTTCATCTACTACTTATTACCAATCAATATGCGAAATATGAAGAATTTGAAATAAAAAGTAACCAAAATAATGAGCGGAAATCATAATACCATTCAAGACCACATCTCATAGTTATGACCAAACAATATGTGAAATATGAAGAGTTTGTGATAAATAGTTTTCAAGATTATCTTGATAAATAGCAAACAAGATAATGAGCGGAAACCATTCTAACATTTCACGCCCCTGTGACATTGACCTTTGATCTAGTAACCCCAAAATCAATACGGGTCATCTATACTATTTATGACCAATCCATATGTGAAATATGAAGACTGTGATGAATAGTTTTCAAGATAATCAGCGGAAACCATTTTGACATTTAACGTCCCTGTGACCTTTGACCTAGTGACCCCAAAATCTATAGGGTTCATCATATAGTTATGAACAATCACTAAGTGAAATATAAAGATTTTGTGAGGAATACTTTTCAAGATAAAAACGGAAACTATTCTGACGTTTAAGCCCCTGTATCCTTGACCTTTGATCTAGTGACCCCAAAATCATCTATATATACTAGTTATGACCAATCATTATGTGAAATATAAAGACTTTGTGATAAATAGTTTTCAAAATAATCAACGAAAACCACGGATTTATATAAATCCCTTGCGGAAACCATGTGGTTTACCGACGGACAAAGCAACGGACGGACCGACAGACTGACATTTAACAAAACAATATACCTACTCTTCTTCGAATAGGGGGGGGGGGTGGCATAAAAATAGAGAAATATGAAAACCGCATCGCCAACGACAACACAACTACATAACTACAGCATTAGCTGGATTTCTGCTTGGAAAAGTCGAGCTAAAATCATTTGTAAACTTTATTAACAACCAAAACACAAGTTAGCACTTAAACATTTTAACACACTTTAAATATATAAAATAAAGTTTATATAATACATGATCGAGCTTCCTAGAGCAATGAGTAATAATTACTTAAGACTTCTTTGGATGTTTCCTTTGCATATGGGCTCTAACGTGGTGTGGCAATGTAAATTTCATTCCACAAACTTTGCATTCTTCTTTCTTTTCTCCATGCACTAATACATGAGTTTGAAGATTGCTTTCATATAAAAATGACTTTTCACAGATGTTGCACTTGAACTTTCGAATACCAGTATGTTTCAATTTGTGAGCAGCAAATGTCGCTTTTTTGTGATAAATCTTCCCACATATGTCACATATAAATTCCTTAGTTTGTTTCACAATGTTATCTGTATTAAAATGACTTTTCAAATGAGCAAGCGTGTTGATATCTGGGCAATATTCAAAACACACAGGACAGTGCATAACATGAAATCCTTTCCTGTTTTGTATCTCCGTTGAGAAATGTTTTTTTACAGTCAGCGGCTTCTCAAAATGTTTTAGGCGAAGGTGCATCTGTGCATCAATGAAAAATGAAAATGTCTCTCCACAATACTCACATGAAAAATTTCTTGAAATATTATTGTACACTTCGCCTTGAACAATTTTAAAGGTACAATGTTCTTGTTGTATATGCTCCATGAGAAACACATTACTTTCAATTCGCTTTTTACAGATCTGGCAAAAGTCACCTTTTTTATTTTCTTTTTTTTCATGGTATTGCTTTACATGTTGCAAATAGAGTCTACGACTTTCAATTTGAATATTACAAATTTTACAAACGTTTATTTTCTTTTGGCAATACATTTTTTTCACTCTTTCCTCACTAAATTTTTCAGGCGGTTTAGCATCATTGAATTTCTGTTCATCCATCATGAATTTGTGTTGATGAATTTCCTCACATTTATCACATTCAAATATAGGCATTGATCTCTGACATGTCATTTCAACACAATCATCACTTTCATTTACGCAGGTTTCGTGTTCATTGTCAAAAAACTGTTTCTTCTGATGTCTTTCAAGTACTGCTAACCCTGCACAGTAAAGACCACATCCAACACATTGCCGCATATTGTATTTATCACCATGGGTGTTCAACATATGGTTTCTAAGACATGTGTTGGTAGAAAATTTTATCTTGCAAATTTTACATGTAGTTTCTTTGCTTTCCTTTATTGTAACTGTTTTTGAATCAATGATATGAAAGTGTTCACAACCTATGCATTTTCCATCTGCTTGTAATGCCTTGAAATAAAAGTCAAAGTCAATATATTCTAACCTTGTAGATGTACTTATTTGCAAAGCTTCATTTTCTTTTTGCTCACCGAGTGTTGATCCATGGTCTGTTTGAACATGAACCTTCAATTCGGCTTTTGTTAAAACATTTTTTCCACAAGGACACTTGAACACAGTGTTTGAAGATGACAGAATAACCCACGACGGAAAATGTTTCATGAAGAAGTGATTCTTAGCACATACAATATTTGCAAATCCCAGTTCACATTCTTCACATGAAGTTGTCTTATCACGATCTGACATCTTTACATGAATAGTGTAGCATTTCTTACACATGTAAGTTTTAGCCCTATCTGATAACTGGATTTTGGTCTTTTTGCATGCTACAACATGCTCATCTCGATAGGCAATGTCATCATATCCTGCATAGCAATGTTCACAGTAAATGGAATCAAGATCATGGAACCTTCTTAAGTGAGAAATGTATGATAATTTTCTGTAAAGCAAGTGATCACATATAATGCATTTAAAAGCATTTGAAATGCAATGTTTCAATAACACATGTGTGTAACAACATTCTAAATCTTCAAATTTTGCAAGGCAAAACAGACAGAAAAAGTAATTACCATTAAACATAACATCAAAATTACTTGGTTTCCATTCTGAGCTCTCGTTCTGAGCCCTAGTAACTTTCTCACTTCTACACTCTACATCATCTAAATTTTCATAATCAACATTATCTATAACATCATGCTCTGTGTGGTTTTCTGCTTGAGGATTCAATATGTCTCGAGTCTGGGATTTCAATTCAGATTTACTTGATTTTTCTTGAACAAAAGCAGTATTTGGACCTTTTCTACCATATGGTGTACCCTCTTTCAATCCATAAGTAGAGTCGTCTTCTTGGTCATGTTTTGCATTGTCCTCAAAACCAGAGCTAAAATGGCCATCTTTACAATTCATTTTACCTTCTTGCATTCCAGTATTTAAAATGGGGTTTTCGCCATTTCTTGAACAGACTAAACTATCAGAAATTGAGTGCTCTACTTTACCATTTGTTACACCTTCTTCTATGTCAGAACTGGGATTGTCTTCTTTATCATGTCCTAAACGTTCCATTATGGTTGGATTAGACTGTTCTACTTCACCATTAGTTGCGTTTTCTTTCATGCTAGAACCAGATAGGTCTTTTTGATCATGTCTTATACTCTTTAACACGGATAGGTTGTTTTCTTGAACATGTATTGCATCTTCTTTTATGCCTGAAACTGAATGTTTCTCTTGATCATGTGTTGCAATTTCTGTAATGTCAAAACTTGAATGGTCTTCTTGACAACGTGCAGAACATTCTTTCATGCTAGAAATTGAATTTTCTTTATCATCATGTCTTAAATGTTCTACTGTGTCAGAACTTGATTGTTCTACTAGACCTTTTACTGCGTCTTCCTGCATACCCGAGCAGGTAGCCTTATTTTGACCATGTTTTAAAATTTTCAAAGTGTCCAAACTTGAATAGTCTTCAAGACCACGTATTGCACAATCTTCAATGTCAGAAATGTTAGTGTTTTCCTGATCGGGTGTTGCACTTACTTTTATTTCAGAACTTGTGTTGTCTTTTTGACCATGTGTTGAACTTCCTTTCAAGCAATAATGGGTGTGCTCTTCTTGACCAAGTGATGAATTTTCTTTCAAGCCAGAAGCAGAATCATTTCCTTTTCCACATGAACCTACTACTTTACATGAATAAGTGTGGTCTTCATGGCTACTATTTGAACCCTCTTCCATACCAGGTCTTGAGTGGTCATCTTGGCCATAAATTTCGTATTTTTCCGTGCTAGAACCTGAGTGTTCTTTATTACCATGTTTTGAACCTTGTATCATGTCATCATTGGACTGGTTTTCTTGAAAATGTGTTGTACTGTCTTTCATATCAGTGTCTTTCATATCAGATCTGTCAGAACCTTTTTTCTTACCCTGTAAGAAATTTGTTTGATTGTTTCTTATTCTACTAAAAATAGCCTCCTTTCCTGTGGAATAACCATTGATTAGTTCCTTTTCTTTGCTTGATACAATGCAATTATGTATTTGGTCACAGTCATTGCATGACAATTGTTGATTAAAAATTTTTTTAATAAAACTTTTACAATATTTGAAATGATCATTCCTGTGAGAATTAAATCTTTCATCACACTTCACACATGTGAATTTATAAATAGTGTGGTGATGCTGTAAATGTCCATTCAAAATATTAAGACCATGAAAATGTTTCTTACATACTGGACAAGTATATACTGCTGAGCCGGGTTGATAAGAGAAATAATAGCCATGTTCTGTCAACACATGGTTTTTACAACATGAGATATGTTTAAAATCAGAATGACATACTTGACAGATAAAAGTTCCATTAACTTCGGCAATTCTGTGTTTCATGTCTTGAGATATATGTTCCATTTCATTGGCATTTTCAACACTTTGACAAGTTGCATCCTTCTTCTGTAACTCAGCAATTATGTTTCGTTCATTAATGAGTACTTTCATAAACTTGTTAACATCCAACAAATCCTTCTCTGAACATTTTTTCTCTTGGGATATGTTTTCATTTTCAGAAGTTCCATCAAATGCACGCGATAAACAATCTTTAAAAAGTTGGAAATCACAAAATGAAAACAAATGCCGGGTCTTGCAATGACATTTTGAGTTTCTTCTTTGAAAAAAACTTGCTTCCAAAATGGTTTCTTTAGTCAATTCATCAAAATGACAAACTATCAAATGGTTCAAACTACAAGCAAATGTCCAAGCTTTACTATTACATTCTTTGCAAATAAAGCGTCCACTAAATGACGCTATACTCTCTAATCCGAAGCAATTGACAAATCCTTGTTTGATCAAGGATATAACATTTCTATCATTATAATTCAATGTATTTGATTCATTTGCACTTAAAACGTTACCAAAAGCCTTTCTATAAAACAGTTTCTTATACTTTTCACATATGCCAACTCCGTGCCTTTGTTTGCATGTTTCACAGTTAAAGACAAATGAAATTTTATTTAACATGTGAAAATTATTCCTATCAGACTCTGTCATATGGATAAGAGCAACGTGATTGACTGCACATGAAATATATTCAAAAATATTATTGCATTTTAAACAACGAATTCTCGTTGGTGCATGATTATATATATTCTTTTCAATCGCTTCAAACTTTTCTTTTAATATGTTTACTTCTTTCTCTTCAGGCATAGTTTGTAAAATGTCATTAATGAGAGCTTCTGCTTGACCTATTGGATTGTATATATGAAAGAATTTGCATTTTACACACTCTATATTGCAATGGTAAAATAGTCCATTTAGTTTTCTAATTTTAATATAATTGGAATTACTTTTGCAAACAAGAAGGTGCCTCTGTAAATCAATGACTGAAGCAAATCTTAGACTACATCTAAGACATTTCATTTCACAAAGAAAATGCAGCATTAAGTGGCATCTTAATCTACTATTTATGAAACTGTCATATGATCTCTGGCAAATAGGACACTTTGTCAATTCCTTTCTTGTGAAAGCAGGATTGTGATAGAGTATCAAATGGTTGATATAACAATTTGTTGTAGTAAATTGTGTCTTACATCTATCACAACTATGGCAATTATCATATGAACAATCTTTCTCTCTCAAATTTTTATCAGATCTTTTACTTTGAGATATTATAGCTGCATTTGTGGGCTTTTTTGGTAAAGTATCAGTCTGAAACTTTCTTACATCAATATTGATATTAAGCTTCCTTGTTGTGTTTATGGGCATTTTCTCTTTACTGATATGATCTGTTTTCAATTTGCTGTTTTTCGCTTCATTATCTGAGTTCATTTTATTTTCTCTGGCATCTTTTGACATATCAACAGCCGCAATGCATTCCCCTGTTTCTTCACACTTAACATATGCCATATCATTTGAACTGTTGATCTGTCTTTTATCAGCTTTGTTTTCAATATTTATAGATTGACATGTATCCCGTAGACTAATAGATTTGTCTCTAGTATCAGAATTATTCAAATCTTTAGTGTCATTTAAACCTGTGATATCACATAAATTTAAATCATCAGTATCATTCAGACTTCCAGTGTCACTTATACTTTCACCATCACTAAGATTGTCCAAGTCAACCGAATAACCAGTATCAAAAAGACTTTCAGTATCACTTGACTGTTCATTGTCACTTTGATCTTTTTCAAGATTACTCTCACAGTAAGAACGAACAGCTCTTTTCCTGAGGAAATATCTATTTCTATCATTTGATGACATAGTTCTTTCACTCACAGCATCTGGGTTTTCTGCCAACAATACGTTTTCCTCAACTATGTCAGTATTCATTTTATTATTTGCAACAACAAATTTTTCTACAGTCTGTTTTGGCACATTTGAACTGATGTGTATATTATTTTTCTCCTCTAAATTATCTAAAGGAAATAATTGGCAAACAGGTCTATCTTTGTCAGTCATTATGTCTGTACATTGCTCTCTCAGTAAGGAATTATTTGCATTTTGAACCACTGTTGCAACATTCTGCTTTGTTTCAAGGCTGTGTGTGTCTATCAAAGAGTGGCAATTTGTTACTCCAAAAGTCTTTTCTTCACCAGTTTGATGAAAAGTTTTGCATACATTATCAGTCTTTGGTACAGGATCAACCTTAGATGAATAAGACTTTATTCCATCCGACAAACCAAAAGATTCTTCAGTCATGTCTGTATAAAAAACTTCAGTGTTCCACACAAAAGTATTTGCAGATGCAATTTTTCTGCAATGATTTTCATGCTGGGACTCACTTCTGTTTAAAACTTGTATCAAGCTTGTAGGTGTTTTACTGATGTTACTCTCAAAAACTTTCGCAATGGCAATATTTTTCTTTCTAAGATTCAAATCTTTTCTGTTTTCATAAGTTTGGTGAGGAATTTCCTCAGAAATGATATCCAGATGTCCCTGCTTCCGTTTTAAGGTAAAATCTCTATCTATTTCTGTCTCATCTGACTTATCTTTATGACTACCTTCATTTATGATTTCTGTTTTACTTGGGGATCTCCTACAAATTTTCTCTGGAGGTTGGCATTCTTCTTTTGAGCTGACTGACTTTAATTTAACAGATTCTGCTGCTGTTGAGTTATTACAATTGGGATTGTCATTCAAATTATCAGTATATGATCTGAAATGTTCATCCATAGATTTAAGTGAAGGAAAGTAACCCTGGCATTCCCCACACCTAAATATATTGACAACTTTGGATCCATTATAAGACCCATATGCTATAACACGTCTTCTTTTAGTTCTTGGCACTGACATTCTTATCTGTATCTGCAAAAGAAAAGGATGATATAATTGATTACATATAATGAGGAATTGTAACACACTACATATTCGCAGACATCGCGCTCCACTATGCATATCTAGGGATGGTACTGATCACTCCTATGTAGTTTCATTGAAATCCAGCCAGCAGTTCGACCTATGAAAACCGGACAATCTGAATGCGAACAGATAGATGGACGCCGTCCTGACAGAGAGACAGCTAGGGCAAAAACAATATGCCTCCCAAATATTTCGGAGACATAAATACAAAGTTATAGTCAGTTACAACACAGATTTATATTAATATGAATCCGTGGTTACAAAAAGAGAATTTGACCTTGAGACAGCCAGACAAGATTTTTTATACTTTTAGCTGCGGTGGCCATTTTGTGTCGCAGAATCAGATTTTACCGTGATGTGCACAACCTGGGATGGTACTGATCAATCCAGTAAAGTTTGGTTGAAATCCCACCAGTAGTTTGACCTGTGAAGGCTGGACAAGATTTTTCTATTTATAGGTCTGTAGGCGGCCATTTTGTGCAGCAAAGGGGAACATGTCGTTGATGTGCACAACTAAAGATGGAACTGATCACTCCTGTAAAGTTAAAATCTCACCAGAAATTTGACCTGTGAAGGTCAGACAATATTTTTATATTTTTAGCTACGGCGGCCATTTTGTTCAGCTAAGCCGAACATGCCAGTGATGTGCACAACTAGGAATGGTACTGATTACTCCTGTAAAGTTTGGTTGAAATCCCACCGAAAGTTTGAATTGTGAAGGTGGGACAAGATTTTTGTACAACAAAATGTAATAGCTCTGGCGGCCATTTTGTGCAGCAAAGGGGAACATGCTGGTGATGTGCACAACTAAGGTTGGAACTTATCACTCCTGTAAAGTTTGGTAGAAATCCCATCAGAAGTTTGACCTGTGAAGGCAGGACAAGATTTTTCTATTTTTAGTCCTGGCAGCCATTTTGTGCAGTGGCGCAGAACCTGCTGGTATTGTGCACAGCTGGGGATGGTAATGATCACGCCTGTAAAGTTTGGTTGAAACCCCACCAGTAGTTTGACATGTGAAGGCCAGACAAGCTTAATGTCCACGTACGGACGAACCGCTATGGCAAAAACAATATGTCTCCCAAAAATAAAGTTAGAGCCATTCTAAGTTCTGGCCTTTTATAACTTTGGCCAAAATCATCTGACCAAATTCAAATTTGACATGCTTATTCCTATAATGTATCTATATGTCAAATCTGAGTTGAATTTATACAACTGTTGTGGAGATAATGAACAGAAACTGAAAATTCCTTATTCTTTTCAAAGTGCAAGAGTGACCACTAACTCAGGGTTCTCAATAAATTATTCATCAGCAGTCAATAAGTAAATTCCAGCAGGCCTTTTGTGTAATTCAAACAACAATTTTCTGCATAAAAGTAAAAAAACTGTTTGTTAAGTAACAAGTCTTTTTTAACTATTTATAAATCAAATCCATACAAAAAGAACAAAATAATAGCAATTTAACCAAAATTCAATAATTTTACCTTGAATTTAATACTCAATGTCAAGGTGAAATTATTGAATTCTGTTCAACCCTTTGGAACTGGCCTTATGAAATGTTGTTTTGTCCAAGTATGAGTGTAATCAATTGATTAAGTATGAATAAAATCCATTGATTAAGTGCCAAGTTACAGTCAGTGCCAAGTTACAGTCAATCAGTGAAGATTCAATAATTTAACCTTCAAAGTCAAGGTCGTCAATAAGCTGAGGTCAATATGAGTTCAACATACATGAAGGTCTTATCCTAAAGAATGTTGTATCTTAATATGAGACTCATTCATTCATTAATAAGAATGTAATAGCCAGTTACAGCAAAAAAGAGAAATTTTAAATAATTTGACAATTTTGGTCAATGTCATTTATATAATTTAGTGAAGGTAAAAGTCTACGTATTAACTTATTCTTCTTATCATAGAAGACTGTTATGTTCAAGTTTGAAGACAATCCATTTTGAAATAACAAAGTTATATCTTATCAGCAAAAATTAAGCAAAGTTTAGGCATTTAACCTTAAATGTCAAGGTCATTTATAAATGAGGTCACATTTAGTCTGGTCTCTTTAAAGGTCTTGTCTCAAGGATTCTTGTGGCCAAGTATGAAGGCAATACACCAAGAACTTAAAAAGTAATTCTCAAGATTAAAGTTTTCGATGGCAACATGACTGTAACAATACCGATATTTACTTTCTTTGAAAAGAAAACAACTTGAGGTTAAAAACTGACCAATGTTAATGTTTTTGATGGCATTGGCAATGACAAAGGCACAGCAACTACAATATACTTATTGCAATCATTATTGTAGAATAATGTTTCAAATAATCTCTCAAGTTAAATCAATAAATTAAAGTTAATTTAAATCTTACTTGATCAGTCCAATAAATGAGGAGTATACATTGCAAAATTTGTGCGTCTAATCAGTCATGGTCCTTTCTCCGGTTACATCTGTCTATACATCGACTTGTATTATGCCTGTACCTTCCCCTGCAATTAAGCAATATCATTTTTTCAAAGTCAAAGCATCTCTTATGTTCTGAACATTTAGGTTTGTCTTGAGCTAACCAAATCGAACCACTTATATTTTGCCATCAATACAACCATAAAAGCATGATCAAAAGTTCTGAAAACAGGTTTATTTTTCTTTTAACAATACTAAGCATTAAACATATGAGCCGCGTCATGACAAAACCAACATAATGGGTTTTCGACCAGCATGGATCCAGACCAGCCTGTGCATCCACGCAGTCAGATCAGGATCATTTCGCTATCAGTTTCTGTACTTGTAATAGGGTGTGTAAGCGAACAGCATGGATCCTAATCAGACTGCGCGGATGCGCAGGCTGGTCTGGATCCATGCTGGTCGCAAACCCATTATGTTGGTTTTGTTGTGACGCGGCTCAATTATGTGTAAATAAAACATAGGTAAGTTCAAACGGAGTCACGCCAACCAACAAAATTTATTTCCAATGTTTGGAAATACTTATGTTATTCACAACTGAAAATGAAAAAATAGCAGTTTGTAAAACATGCCATGGCGAACTGACTTATACCGGTGGTATAAGAAATGTGTCTAATCACATAAATGGACAAATATTTACAAACACATTTGGAAGTAAATTTTACTGGTGGAATTTTTTATAAGGGCGACTTCTTTTCAGCCATTGTTGCAGACAGGATGTTAACATCATACTGACGTAATTATTAACTTGAGTTTCGCACATTTTGGATTATTAAAAATAAAACCATCCTCGAAACATGTCACAGCAACTGAAATATTTATTTATTTTCATGAAAAACATAGTGCTAAATAAAGATAGAGTGATTCCTTTTTTCGAAACTTAAGTGACATACTAGCTCAGCATCATGGTACTTGTTTGTTTACTATCTGTCTTTAATCGGTAAATTGTATTTTGGTTAAGTCGCATAATTCATATTCAAAGCGTATTTTTCTCGACTTTTCGAGTTTGAGAAACAGTGAATGTATAAAGATAAATAAGATCGCGATCCACGATCTCTAGACTGACGAATATTTGTATTCGATTTTTCATTTTGATTCGTGGTTTGATCCTAGTACTCGGATACTCACCCCAGCCCTAGTGACACAAACTAGTCACTAGGTGATTTTGACTGTAAAGGTTGTGTGCAGCAATTTTATGACAAATTTATCACAAATCTTACCAAATAACATATGCATAAATTTTATGAATCATGAAGGCCTCCTTAATTACAGCCAAATTGTCATATTACATTACACTTTGAAATCTTTATACCAAAAGCATTTTAAGTTTAATAAAAAATATCAACTAGAGTTGTTGAGTTATTGGTCGGAAACCAACTTTTACGTACAACGTCAATGTGACTTTGACCTTTGACCCTTAAATCAATAGGGGTTAGCCTATCTACTTGCCAAGACCAATGCACCTGTGAAGTTGTCGAGATATTGATCAGAGAGCATTTTTACCTATAAGGTCAATTTAATCTTGACCTCTGACCCCTTGACCCCCAAAATCCTTTGAGGTCATATCCTGACCAAAAGACATGCATCTGTGAAGTTTGAAGGTCCATGGGTTGCCCAGTTATTGCTAGGAAACTGTTTTGACATACAAGGTCAATGTGACTTTAACCTTTGACCCACTGACCCCAAAATCAATAAGGGTCATTTACTGGTCATGAACTATCCTCATACCAAGTTTGAAGTTCCTAGGCCTAAGCGTTCTTTAGTAATTGATCAGAAACCATTTGGTCTAAGGACCAACATACAGATAATGCAAAGTAATATATCCCCACTTCTTTGAAGGGGGTATAACTAAATGACTCCACAGGATGAACCTTTTTTCACTCCAGGGACATTATATATGTCATTTATACAAGATTAGACTAAAATGTGTTATTGTATAAATATGAGTCTTCATAAACTACATGACCAGTAGGCCAATTTTGACCACAAGGGGATGACTTAAGACCAAAAATTGATGCTACATGCCAAATATTTATGCTCTATTCATTACAGTTTCAACCAAGGAAAATATTATTGTTGATAAGATTTCTAAGTAAGTGTATAGAAATTATGTTGCCATGAGGGCTCTCCACAGGCATATTTCATTAAACCGCAAAATTGTTACATGCCAAATAAGCTTTAATAGGCTTTGCAGTTTCATAAAAGAAGGCTTTCGATTGTATTTTTTTTGCATAAGTCTATATAATCTAAAAGATCGAGGGGCAGGACCAATTAGACCCTAGATATTTGATTTTTATAAATGTTGTAGAAGATCACAAGAAAGTGATGCTAAATGCCAAGAATCTTAGCTATGGCCATTGTTGTTACTTAATAAGTAATTGTTGTCTTTTAGACATTTGTTACAACACAGTCTATGAAACAAGTGACTCCCAGGATGGGGTCATAATGGACCCAAGGGGCATGACTATGACTTTTGTAGAGCCTGGGGTCCACTATGAAATTCTACATGCCAAAATTCTGAGCTCCAGGCATAGCTGCTGAGTATCACAAATAATGTCTTATGTGTATGAGGGATATCTGTCAAAGAGGCATATTTAAAAGGCTTGTGTGTAGGAGGTCTTTTTTTTATCAAAAAATGTTTTCCATGGGGGGGGGGGGATCGATGCTTGTCCAATGGAAAGAGTTCAGTTTCATCATGTAACATGTACATGTGCAGGTGTGTATTTAACTACTTTTCAGGGCCTGGGTACCTGCCTGTGTGTATATGGAGTTTGGGGGATACAGAATATGTCAAATGAAAAGTCTGAAGGGGATACCAGCATAATTGATTTTTCTCAATACTTATGATGTTTGGATGATGTTTAAGGGTTTTGGGTTGTAGAGGGCAAAAGGTTCCCAGGAATAGTGTTAGTCATGGCCCATGCCGAACACCTGTGATTACCCTCCCCTACATCTTTTTAAATTTATGTAAGAAAATACCTCTTTAAAAAAACTAGAACTATCACTAAATTTGATTTATACCCCCGCAAGACTGCTTCGGAAATGAGGAAGTTACTAGAAACAGAATACCTTGCAAAAGAATTGAAATAGAGTTATGGTTGTGGGCAATTAAAGATAGTTGTGGTTCTTGTATGTTGCATTTCCTTTCAATGTGGTTGACTATTGATGAAGTTTTATTGAATTACTCTGTAATAAGTCCAGAAAGAGTTACGCTTTTTGAGCAACTTCCTCTCATTGTGCTTGACCATTGTATGAAGTTGCATTGAATTCTAAACATTAGTTTTTAAGTTATGCACCGGACAAGGAAAAGGAAAAAAGGGCAATAACTCTACAAATACTGAATATGGAGTTATGGTTCTGGTACACTGCACTTCCTCTCACTGTGCTTGACCTTTGTATGAAGTTGAACTGAATTCCAACTTTTAGTTAGTTGTGCACTAGACAAAAAAGTAACAAAGGGCAATAACTGTAATTTGTCCAAATTGAGTTATGGTGCTTGTGCACTGCACTTCGTCTCACTGCCCTTGACCATTGTATGAAGTTTCATGGAATTCCAACCATTAATTTTCAAGATATACACTGGACAATAAAAAGTAACAAAGGGAAAAACTCATAAATGAGTTAAGAAAGTTATGGTTTCTGTGCACTTTCTCTCAATATACTTGACCATTGTATGAAAATGTATTGAATTCCAACCAGAAGTTTTCAAGTTATGCTCTGGACAAGCAAAAAGCAATGGAAAAGTAACAAAGAACAATAACTCTATAACTGCACTGGACAGAGTTATGGTTCTTGTGCACTGCACTTCCTCTTAATGTGCTTGACCATTGTATGAAGTTGTTTTGAATTCCAACCAGTGCTTTTCAAGTTATGCTCTAGAAAAGGAAAAGTTACAAAGGGCAATAACTCTGTAATTTGTCGAAATGGTGGTATGGTTCTTGTGCACTGCACTTCCTCTTAATGTGCTTGACGATTGTATGAAGTTGTATTGAATTCCAACTATTAGTTTTAAAGTTATGCTCTGGACAAGGAAAAGTAACAAAGGGCAATAACTCTGTAATTAGTCAAGATGGAGTAATGGTTCTTGTGCACTGCACTTCCTCTCAATGTGCTTGATCATTGTATGAAGTTGTATTGAATTCCAACAATTAGTTTTCAAGTTATGGTACGGACAAAAGGAAGCAATGGAAAAGTATGAAAGGGCAATAACCCTGTAATTACTTTAGATAGAGTTATGTTTCTTGTGCACTGCACTTTCCGTTATTGTGCTTGGCCATTGTATGAAGTTGTTTTGAATTCCAACCAGTAGTTTTTAAGTTATGCTCCGGACAAGGAAAAGTAACAAAGGGCAATTACTCTGTAATTAGTCAAGATGGAGTTATGGTTCTTGTGCACTGCACTTCTCTCAATGTTCTTGACCATTGTATGGAGTTGTATTGAATTCCAACTAGATATGCTCCGGACAAGGAAAATGCAACAGACCGCTGGACTGACAGACAGACAGACCAACCAACTGACCGACCACCAAGTGACTGCTATATACCCCCAAACTTTGTTTCAGGGGGTATAATAATAATAATTAATAAATCATAAATAAAGTATACAGAAACAGATTTTTTTGCCTTGTTTTGTTAAGCATGAGACTTTGACAGTCTTAATTTAAAATCTAACTGAAAATGGACTTTTGCAAAAAAAAATATCATTACTATGTAATCTTCCACAATGAGATTGCGTAATTCCCATTTTTTCAAAGCATTGTGAAAGTCCCATACCTGATAGACCCTAGCCGCAGTCCCCTATAAGTAATGTACATGTAGATTTCCAATGGGTCGAGTTATTACGGGTGCGAAACTCTATCTGTTTGTCACAGGGTGAGAAAAATGTGCAGCCTGACCGGGACTCGAAGCCGGGACCCTCGGAATACCGTACCGCGGCTCTACCGACTGAGCTATCCGGCCGCTTACACATCTTCTCCCCTATATAGTAAATAGTTCTGAACCGTGACATACTCCCCTTCTATATTGAAATTCGTCCTCGAATTTCACAGAGTTACAGAACAATGTGAATTAAACTCTGAGCTGTATTCAGTCACGGCCCCACGTTGGGCGCCACTGTCGCCGGCCTACTCAATGGGTAATGATAACGAACGCACTGGGTTGGTTCGACAGATTCTATTATATTTACATGGTAAATACGCTCCTGTAATGACATACATAAACAATAATAAGACACGGAAAATACAAACAATTAACAATACAAATTCAGATCAATTGAAATACAATACACAATTACATATAAGGCATTAAATACAAACGTTTACCTGTAGATATATCAATAAATAACTACAAAAAGGATGATAATAGTTTTTAAAGCATAAATGGCTGTTTACATTTGTTTTCAAAATATGGCGGATATCGATTACTCGATAGTGATTGGTTATTGATTTGTTATTGATAGAGAGGAGGTTAATCGAAATAAATACAGTAAAGAACGAAAGTATAAGGAGGTCTGACTACACTTACTATAAGCTACCACTACATTATAAACTATCTACTTTAGTTTGGTGTTCAAATTATACTTTATTATTATGTAATTATGAATGTTTTATATTATAGTTATTAGTGTATGATTGTGTCGCCGGCCTACTCAATGGGTAATGATAACGAACGCACTGGGTTGGTTCGACAGATTCTATTATATTTACATGGTAAATACGCTCCTGTAATGACATACATAAACAATAATAAGACACGGAAAATACAAACAATTAACAATACAAATTCAGATCAATTGAAATACAATACACAATTACATATAAGGCATTAAATACAAACGTTTACCG
>NW_026864411.1:0-16318 GCF_026571515.1 Ruditapes philippinarum
CCTGTATACTTTGTTTGTAACAATCTTATTGTATGCATGGAATATAAAAAGAAGAAATTGAATCATACATGTTTTTTTAATTACTTTTGATTCCTACTTCGTACAGAATCAGCTCTAAAATCTCTGTGGGGTCCACCAAGGGAGTTATACAGTTGATAAAATGGATAGATTAAATGAAACTTACCTTCGTAGAAGGGATGTTGAAGTTTGATCCAGATTTTATCAACTGTAAACTCACTTGGGGATCACACACCCACCCTTTTTACCCTCCCAATATGATGAATATTCTGATTCTGTATTCAAATAGCAGATCCTTGTTACAATTGTTTATTGTTTGCAAGTATCTGCTATATAGCTCTAAAAGACTGACTGAAGCTGATAAGCCACGCTGTATCTCTGTGTGATCCCCAAGTGAGTTTACAGTTGATAAAATCTGGATCAAACTTCAACATCCCTTCTACGAAGGTAAGTTTCGTTTAATCTATCCATTATATTTTATAATATATTTGATGAGTCAGGTATACTGTAATACTCTTACAATTACTGAAACTTAACTTTTTATGAAAATTTGCTTCCATATTATTATTTTTGAGACACAAACTATAGGAACATATACTATCATCATTTAACTGAAAAAAGGTTAAAGGTTGCAATGCTTACATAGCAAAAAAATTGATGTGATAAATAAATTCAAGTAAAAGCTTTCCCAGCAAAATAAGTTTGGATATTAAACATAAATTTTGATAAAAATGGGTTTAATAAGAACATTCAAAATGGCTTAAAAATTAAATATATTGCACACCTCTGTGTATCTTCTTTGACTAAAGAAACATCAAAGAATACAGAACCTACCTTAAAAAAAAGCATTAGTATTTGAAGGGTAGCTTTAAAAAAAAAAGCATTAGTATTTGAAGGGTAGCTTTAAAAAAAAAAGCATTAGTATTTGAAGGGTAGCTTTAAAAAAAAAAAGCATTAGTATTTGAAGGGTAGCTTTAAAAAAAAGCATTAGTATTTGAAGGGTAGCTTTAAAAAAAAAAGCATTAGTATTTGAAGGGTAGCTTTAAAAAAAAAAGCATTAGTATTTGAAGGGTAGCTTTAAAAAAAAAAGCATTAGTATTTGAAGGGTAGCTTTAAAAAAAAAAGCATTAGTATTTGAAGGGTAGCTTTAAAAAAACAGCATTAGTATTTGAAGGGTAGCTTTAAATATCATTGGAGCCCACTCCAAAAAGTCGTACAGAGTCTTTTATCTAAAATGTGATAGAAATGTTTATTTTTAGAAATTCTACTTGTATATTATTTTAAATAATTGAACAATTTAGACAAGACTAATATAATATGGTTTCAACGACAAAAACTTGTTTTTACATCCCGAATTTGCTTCCGTAGTTTTTTTTACAAAAATAATGCATATTTTAAAACTAGGAATATTATATCATATGTATCTTTTTTTAATTCTTGCCATTATGTTGTTATGTCTTATATTCTGTCGTTTTAATGAAATCTATTTTTCAAATAACAGGTAACGAATTTCATGTTTGGCCAGATTGCACATGTGCAAACCCAGGTTATAGTATGATGGTAAATGATGGGCGGCGGGTGGGGAAAAATTTTCGTAACAGTTTTCTCAGCAACTGCTTATCACAGCCTCTTGATATGTAGCATACAGCATTGACACATGTTCCCATACTTTGGGATTAGGTTTCATGTCTGTCACTCATCCACTTTCTGTTTAACGACTTAGTTAAATTTTCAACATTAAATTATGAATGGTAGGAAATTTTTGTAACATTTTTCTCAGCAACTACTTATTGCAGCCTCTTGATATTTGGTATGCAGTATCAACACGTGGTCCCATGTAGTGGGATTTGATTTCAGGTCTGTCGCTCTTCCTTTTCCTATTTACTGACTTAGTAAAATTTTCAACATTAATGGTCAATGATAGGAAATTTTCGTAACAGTTTTCTCAGCAACTACAGTCGAGACTGCCTAAGCGACCCCCTGGTTTAAACGACTCCCTGTCTTATCCGACCTTGTTTCAGTACTCCCAACGTATTTTCCTATATAAATGGTCTGAATTAAACGACTCCCTGTCATATGTGACAAGCGACCCTAATTGTCTGGTCCCAATGCAATGTTTGGTCTGATTTAAACGACTTTCACACCTTTTAATTGTCCGTTAATCAGATAAATAATACCTATTATAACACCCAGAGGGCCAAAATAATTAAGTCCAATTATAATCCAGTAGCAAACAAAGTCTACACACCTCTATCTCAATTACACAGTATACGTACATGCAGGTATCAAGTGACATAGCGTCTGTTCATGGGAAGCATGATGCAATCGATGTGTGTGTAATGTATAATGGCCGGAATAAACTGGGTTAAGACTTGTGTTAGATTTTTTTTTTAATTATAGAGTGCCCGAGGAAGATTTTTTAGGCAGCATTTTTTAAATTTACCTTTCTATGGCTGCATAATTAATACAGAAAAAATATTGATACCAAACCAGAAAAAGCTTTGGATATGGATATGTAACACGATTTTTTCATGGTTTTATTTCATAAATTTTTATATGATGCTCAAATTACGATTTGTCAATATCGTAAGTTCAAATAAGCATGATTTATAAAGATATCACCCAATTTAGCATTTCATGTAAATAAAGGCCATTAAAGGGATGTAATTAGAACTTTATTTTCTATAAATTCTAAGTCAAATTTTCCAATAAGAAATCAATGCATGTAATTTATTGATTAAATATAATGTGCACAAATATTTGCAGTACACATTTTACATATTCTTTGATGTTGGAAAATTGTTTTATTTGCATAATTATATCCATATATATATTTATTGCAATTGTCGTATACACACACAAAATTCATATCTTTTGGCTAATACTCCGTGGAAATTGGAGCTATATTGTCACCACTTTGTGCTTCAAAATTAACTCTTTAAGGATATGACTGGTGACATGTCCGGGGGTCCGTACTCGACAGCACAAGCTGCATTTTGTGCCTGAAAGGGCCAATGGACCCTCATTAAGCTTTAACTTCATATATTCATTCATTCATTCGTATACACACAGTAACAATATCAATCACAAAACATACAGCATCTTTAAGCCACAATGGTATATAGACAGAGAGATGATGTTTAAATTTAATTTTCTTTGAGACTGTATTAAGAGACTCCCTGTCATATGTGACCTTTTTCTGAAGATCCCTTGGAAAGTCACATATGACAGTCTCGACTGTACTTATCACAGCCTCTTGATATTTGGCATACAGCATTAATACGTGGTCCCTTACTGTGGGATTGATTCTCATCCACTTCCTGTATATTTCGGGGGAGCATAATAGTCGCCTGGTTGTCCGTCCGTACGTACGTCCCAAATTCATGTCGGGCCCATAACTTTGTTATTTGAAGTCGGTTTTTAAAACTATTTCATCGAAATGATCACCATATTGAGATAACGTGTCGCGTGCAACATTTGGGTCACTACCTTTGAGGTCAAGCTCACAGCATGACCTTGCAGCAAAATCATGTCCGGCCCATAACTTTGTTATTTGAAGTCGGATTTTAAAACTATTTCACAGAAATGATCACCATATTGAGACAATGTGCCGCATGCAACATTTGGGCGGCTACCTTAAAGGTCAAGGTCACAGCATGACCTTGCAGCAAAATCCTGTCCGGCCCATAACTTTGTTATTTGAAGTCGGATTTTACAACTATATTACAGAAATGATCACCATATTGAGATGATCTGTCGCGCAACATTTGGGTGGCTACCTTGAAGGTCAAGGTCACAGCATGACCTTGAAGCAGAATAGTGTCCAGTCCATAACTTCGTTATTTGAAGTCGGATTTTACAACTATTATACAGAAATAATCACCATATTGAGACAATGTGTGGCGCGCAACATTTGGGTTGTTTTTACACTTAGAACTTTGTCTGTGACATTACTTTGACATACAAGAGGTCCAAAACCTATTCTGGGAGCATCACCCGGTTCAACTGGCTCTTGTTTATTCTATACAGTAATATTTCTGCAAAAGAGAAATAGGAGGCAGTTAAACAGTAGGCTTTCTGGTGTTTAAAACAACTTGGAAATGAGAAGAAAAAAATAATTGCAAATCTTTATTATCTCTTTAATTTCTAAAAGGGGAGGTAAATCTAGAAGAGACAGCAGCAGTGATGGTTCAGATGTAGATGTTTCACAAAGATATGGGATGGAAACTGGTAATGGGGGCAATCGCGATCTGGAAAAAATTGGTTTGAGAGACCGGATCCGGAAAAGACAGCCCAAAAAAGAACGTGTGCCAAGCAGAGGTCACCAGGGGTATGACTCCTCATCTGAAGAGAGAGAAATAAACGATCAACGTCACAATGACAATAACGAGGATTCTGAGTCTGAAACAGAAAAGCTTGGTAGAGCGGCATTAGCTTCACGCTCCACAAGAACAGTTCAGCTGAAGAAAGGATCTCAATCTCGTAAGGTACAAGTGAAGAGAGGCGATGCCTTGGATTCAGAATTGGAGAAAGAAGCCTCGAAGAAACATTCAAGGTCATCTAAAAATGAATCAAGGAGAAATGTTACTGCTTCAAGTAAATTGGTTGAACAAAAGAAGGCTCCTGTAGCGAGGGAAAGACACCAGAAGTTTAGGTCTCCCTCTTCTTCACCAGAACCGCCTCCAAGAAGAGGTCAAAGGTCAAGATCAAGATCACCAGTTAGAAGTAGATGGTCATCTTCTGCTGCATCACCTGTACAGACAAAAAGGTCAAAGTCAAAATTACCAGTAAGGAAACGTAAATCACCTTCACCTATAGGGTCAAAGAGGTCACCATCAAGGTCACCTGTGAGGAAGAGGTTATGGCTATCTGCTAGACGTCTGTCTAGAAAATCTAGGTCAAGCTCTAGGGAGGACAAACGTAGAAATTGCTCAAGTAGTTCTAGAAGTAGGTCAAGGTCAAGAGAAGAGAAGCCTAGGAAGATAAGGTTTATATTTTGTATCTGATTTATTATTCTGTGATATTAAGTATATATTGAAAGTAAATTCATTTTCTAATGCATTACAGATATTTGGCATACAGCATTAACACGTGGTCCCTTACTGTGGGATTTGATTTCTTGATTTCAAATCTGTCACTCATCCATGTTTCGGACTTAGTTAAATTTTTTGACATTAATGATCAATGATAGGAAATTTTCCTAACAGTTTTCTCAGCAACTTCTTTTTGCACCCTCTTGATTGATATTTGGCATACAGCATTAACACGTGGTCCCATACTGTGGGATTCCATTTCAGATCTGTCGCTCATCCATTTCTTGTGTATCGACTTAGTTAAATGTTCTACATAAGTGATAGGAAATTTTCGTAACAGTTTTCTCAGCAACTTCTTATCACAGCCTCTTGATATTTGGCATACAGCATTAACTAGTGGTCCCATGTAGTGGGATTTGATTTCAGGTCTGTATTACTCATCCATTTCCTGTTTACCGACTTCAAATTTTCGACATTAATGGTCAATGGTAGGAAATTGTCGTAACATTTTTCTCAGCAACTACTTATCACAGTCTTTTGATATTTAGCATACATCATTAACTAGTGTTCCCATACCGTGGGATTCGATTTCAGGTCTGTTGCTCATCCACTTCCTATTTACCGACTAAGTTAAGTTTTCGACATTAAGGTCAAATTAAAAAATTGATAAACATTTTTTGTAACATCACAGCCTCGTGATAATTGGTATACAAATGCAACCCTGCCTTTTTTTTATCTTTGACCCATTTTTTTTATTCTATACAGTAATGTATCTGCAAAAGAGAAATATAAGGCAGTTGAACATTAGGCTTTCTGGTGTTTAAAACAACCTGGAAATACTCCTTATATTATTTAAAACATATGAATTCATATGATCTCCTACCTGAAATTTAACTTGTTCTTCTTCTATTCAGTGATACAGACTTAATCTACTTCATATTTTGAAATATTTACACCTTTGCCACCATGATTGTTGTGCTTGTGACGTCATAATTATGTGCGTCATTTGTAATATGGCACATATGTTGTGATTTTGCGGCCATTATTAGATTGTTTTGAATCATCGTTATTTAAATTACAAATACACATTTATTGCTTGCTGGATATTTGGTGATTTTTTACAAAGTACTTACGTACAGTGTCAACAGATTATGTCTACCCTTATTAGTTTGTTGATCAGCCTAAGGGGAGATTATCATTATTCATGATAAGCAAGACAAATGTGCCAAAGAACTGTGGTTACTTCATCACATTTTTTAACATGTTCACTATCTAAAATGGAATGCATTTAATCAGGGCAGATAACTGTAAAAGTCAATTGTTTTTGTTTAATTATCTCCCTTTCAGTAATTTTGCATTTTCATATTACTTTCTCAAAATTCATTACATTATAATGTTTCATACTTGAAATACCTTTTCTTGTAGCTATCATCTCTCAATTTACTAATTTTTGTGCCAAAGTTAGACAATATTCTTCACTTAAAAGTGTATTTTTTCACTTACTTTAAAATAAATCACCTTAAATGATTTTTTTTATTAAAAATTAAGACAGAAAACTGTTTCTGATTATAAACAGGTCAGAGATTGAAGATACGGTTACTGTAATGGAAGACGGGGATAGAACATGCTTTGCTTGTCAAGCAAAAAATGAGACAGTTTCCTTTGACCATCCTCTTTTTAAGGCCAGGAAAATTTGCTTAAAATGTAAGGTAAGTTGATAAAAGGTGATGTTTATGTTCATATAAAGTTCAACCTTTGCATAGTAACACACCTTGGTTGTTGCTGACAGGTGTTATTCTAGAGAGTTTAAAGCAGCATGCCTCCAGATTCATACTAATTATTATGAAAAATTTAAAAATGTATTTAAAAGTGAAATACTGTAAAGTGAACAAAGAAAATAATTAACACATTGCAAGCACTTGCAACCCACTTAAATTAACAAAAGCAAAAGTAGACCTTACTGTGTATGTAACACAGTAGAAATATGGTGATAAAAATTATTTTAAGTGCAAAATCAGTTCTTAATCCCACATAACATAATTTGTAGACTTAAATCTTTTTACTTTTCTTTAAGTCTGTGTACAGTAGATTTTTCTAAAGCTTAATTTTCTTGAACAATTTTGGCTCATCTGGAGGCATGCAGCTGTAAAGTGACATTATGCGCTTTTTATATGCTCTCCGAAGTCGCCACCTTGTCTATCTGTCCGTCCATCTGTTGTCTTGTCCGGAGCATAATTTGAAAACCCTTGGAGATAATTTGTTTAAACTTCACACAGTAGTAGAAGACATCTAGGCGGAGTGCAGTGTCAAAGAACCATAACTCTATTTTGCCCCATTTTTTAATTATCTGCCCTTTTAGAAAAATCTTGTCCAGGATATAACTCTTAAATTATGAGAGATATCAACATGAAACTTTGTAGGGAGATAGATCTCATTGGGTGGAAATGCAGTGCAAAAGCACCACTGGCCCTGTTTTTGAATGATCTCCCTTTTAGAAAAATATTGTCCAGGACATAACTCTAAGAACCGTAACTCTGCCATGCCTAATTTTGAAGTTATTGCCCTTTGTTCAATTTAACACTTCGAACTTGTCAAGAACATAACATTAAAATTATAAGAGATATCAACATGAAACTTTGTAGGTAGATAGATCTCATTGGGTAGAAATGTATTTTAAAAGAACCATAACTCTGCTCAGCCCCGTTTTTGAATTTTCTCCCCTTTTAGAAAAATCTTGTCATAAATCGATAATTATAAGAGATATAAACATGAAACTTGTAGGTAGACAGATCTCAATGAGTAGATGTGCAGTGCATAAGAACCGTAACTCTGCTTTGCCAAATTTTGGTGTTATTGCCATTTAGATATTTTTACACTTTGAAAGTTGTCCGGGATATTACTCTAAAATTATGAGATAATAAGATTATAACTCTGGTTTAGCCCTGTAATTGAATTATCTCCCCTTATAGAAAAATCTTGCCTGAGACATAACTCTATAATTATAAGAGATTTCAACATGAAACTTTGTAGGTAGATAGATCTCAATAGGTAGATGTGCAGTGCACAAGAAACGTAACCCTGCTTTGCCTTATTTTGGCGTTATTCCCCTTTGTTCATTTTTACATTTTAAACTTTGTCAGGGATACTCGAAAACCATAACAGGTATCTGACAAGAAACTTTGTAGGTAGATAGATATCATTTATTAGAAGTCCATTGCAAAGAACAGTTATCTGCCTTGCCTTATTCTGGAATTATTGCATTTTGAACTTTGTCCAGGGACATATCTCTGAAACTACAATAAGTATACTACTTTCCTGTATCAAAAACCGGGCTCTTGTTTTCATTTTCAGGTTGAGCTAAAATAGTTATTTCAAAAGATTGACTATGATAATGGTCATTGACTAAAAATTAATATTAAAGTTACATTAAATAAATTTCATAAAAACAAAAATAGCGACATTTCATTAATAAATTGGGTTTTATATCGACTCTATATCTTATTTTGGTGTCCAGACAACCAAAATGAGTTTTATAAGCATAAAAAATGGACAACCTCATTGTGACGAAATCAGAAGAACAATATCTGTTTGCATGAGAAACTCCGCCTTCAGATCATCCGTACATCAATATTAAATCAACAAACGTGACTACAAGCAGCAGTCCTAATTTAACGGTATATTTACGCTTATAACGGATGTTTTCATACAAATTTAATCTTTTTTTCTGAGATGATTAATTTCTACTGAACCTCAGGCCTAGTGCACCGTAAAGTTAAACGGTTAAAATGTGTTTGCACAAGAAAATCTCATATTTGTTGTGTTCCGGATAGCAGCTATAACACTGTGACGTAGCGCATACACAAGCTGATTATAATCTTCATTTGCATAGTAAAATTCGTATACGAACTTTAGGCCATTTTTTTTTTATATTTTGGTTTACTGATTTTTTCCAAAAAAAGGTAGGGTCGGCGGCGGGAAAATAAAAAAAAAAAAAGAAGGTTTTCATAACTTTAAATGTGGTGCATACATATACATAGTACTTACCAGAGCAATGAAATTAAATACATCGATCGCCGATTGTCTATTCCAAAGATTGTCTAAATACACAAAAAAAAAACTGCTCACATTGCCATTAATTGTTTAAAAAACACACATGAAATCTACACACGATGACTTGCTTCCGTTTCCGGTTTGTGAAAGTCGAGTTTTGAAATATCCTGATTAAAAAAAAATCAAATTTATCATTAAAATGGCTTCGAATTATACTAAAAATGGTCAGAGACATGGCAAAAATGTATTCTCAAGTGGTCAGGTAAATCCCTTTCCGTTGCCGCCAATTGAAATGCTAGCTGACAGAAACCAATATGAAGCTCTAGGACCCCGCCACGTCGATGACGACGACGGCCATGACAGTTCACCTGAAGTTTTTAACCTGGAAAGTCAGAGTAGCTCCCATGGGGGTTGGAACACTGTTAAACAATCACAAAAAAGAAAAAAGCTTGGTTCTAGTGTGACTGAATATGAATATAGAAATATGAATACAGATGATAAACTTTTGGTGATATTCGCCGATAACCAAGAATGTAAACAATATATGCAATCAATTGAAAAGAAACTCGATACATGTCTGAATTTATCGACGAAAAGTAGGTCAAATTGATCAAAAACTCGAGAATTACATGCAGAAACAGACAATAATTGACTACAAATCCATTGACCAAGATGCTAGAAGTAGGCGAAACAATTTATTATTCGCTGGTTTTTCCTGAAACGCGACATGAAAATTGCAAGAGTACAATTATAAAACTTTCTCAAAGACTCTCTTGAAATATCAGAAGGTGCCATATATTACTAGAGCTCATCGTTTAGGGCCGTTTAACAAAGAATATACAAGGTCCATAATCGTTAACTTCCGTGATTACGGGGATGTTGAAAACATTCTCGCTAACGCTTACAAGCTCGCCGGGTCAAAGAAAAGCATCAACAGAGATTTCCCTAAAGAAATCGTGGATGCCAGGCGTATACTTTGGCCAAGGGTTAAAATGCTTCGGGAACAATATCAGATAACAAAGTGAGCCTCGTATATCCCGCTAAAAATAATTATCGACGGAAAGTTGTGTACGACTGCTTCCCGACTGGAATACCATCATGGCCCGGTCACGAAATTTCACCACCAATAGCCTACAAATTCAATAAGAAACTTTCCAATTTCACAAAAAAAAGACGACAGTCTAGGGCACCCAGGATCGGTCGGCACCAAAAATCTCCCGACGGTAAGGCTACAACATCACGTGATCAACCAGGTAATCAGTCACATCCGACTCATATTCAGAGTAGCCAACAACCATTCCGTGATTATTCTCCAACACACAAAACTATTGACAGACAATCCCGCAGCAAATCAAGATCGCCGCCACTATTACGTGAACGTCGTTTTGTACGTGCTACCAACCAGACTCCGAGACGCTACCAAACCTCGGACGCACCACGAACTAAAAAAGGACCACGTGATGTGGGAGCACGTGACTTTATTCGCCCTTGGAACAATCATTCACCAAATGGCCCAAATCACATTCTCGATTCTCAGCAATGGCCAAGTGTTAATACCAATACAATTGATAACTGCAAAAGCCCGGATGGAAGAGACTAGGTTCACGGGGGGATCAGTGACAGCTATGGTGACTTGAAATGTCTCAGTTTAAATGTTAGTGGACTTAAGCGAAGATTAAAAATATCCAGAATTTCTGAGATGATTATGTATTATGATATCATTATAATTCTTGAAACGAAATTAGACAATACAGACATAGTTGATATCAATGGCTATACTTTTTTGTCGAAAAACAAGGTCGGAAAATCTATATATAAGAAAATCAGGAGGAATAGGTATATATGTACGTAACAAATTTTCAAAACATATCAAAATGTTAGATAGTAATTCCGAGTATATTCTTTGGCTCCAACTAAATAAACAGTTGTTTAGCTACGATGAACACGTAGTATTTAGGTGCTATTTATTTACCACCGGAAAATTCACGTTTTCTTAATGAAAAATGGCGTCGACGAATTTGATAATGAAATAACTTCTATGTGTAGTAAATATAAATATGTATGCCTTTGCAGGCGATGTCAATGCCAGAACGTCCCAGCTCCCTGACTTCATACCGTCGGACCCCTTTTTAAACGATATATTTGATATTGATCAAGAATCTCAAGCCTATTTCGATAAATTCACATTGCTAGAAAAATTTAATATCCCACTAGCTAGGTCCTCTCAAGATAAGAAAACTAACGCACATGGTATCCGGCTCATTGAAACGTGTCGAAACAATAATCTATTTATAATGAACGGCCGATTTGACGTTGACGTTAACGTTGGTAAATTAACATTCAGAGATAAGTCTTTAATCGATTATGTTATCGTAACAGCTGAAATGTTTCAATACGTTAACTCTTTCGAAATACTAGAAACTGATAGCCTATTTTCGGACGGACACAGTGCTGTAAAGTTTTCGTTTAAATTGTTTAACACACATAGAAACGCACAGTGTGATAATAAAACAATTCATAATAAACCAAGTTGGCAGCCTCAATACTCTGAAAAATTTAAAGCAAACATATGTTTAGATGACATAGAATCTATTAAGTATCAATTGAACACATACCCGCAATCTTTAAATACTGTAGAAAACGTAACTCGACAGCTACAGGAAATTTTCTCTAAATCGGCAGAACTGTCATTTCAAAAACGAGACTTTAATAAAACTCATATAAATAACGATAAAAACAAACCATGGTTCGGACCAAAATGTCATAAGGCCAGAAAAGACTACCATGACGCTAAAACAAATTACCACAATAATAAAAATAATGACAATAAAACAAGATTACAAAATGCTAGTAAACAGTATAAAAGAACTATGAATTATTATATAAACGAAAATAAAACAAAAAACGCCAAAAAACTAAGAAAAATGAGCACTGAGAACCCAAAGCAATATTGGAAATATTTGAACGGCCTTAAACATGACTCGAAAGCGCATGAGTCACCAACCGTATCGGAATTTTACGATTATTTCAAGAATATAAATAACTCGGACACTGACAATAATGAATTCGACCCGAGCGAATATGTAAACAATCCTAACGCGAACTACTTTTTAAATAAGGAAATTTGCGCAGACGAAATTTTAAAATGTATTAAAAATTTGAATAATGGAAAGGCAGCAAGCCCCTCCGATAATATTTTAAACGAGTATATAAAATATACTCAAGACCTTTTATTGCCTATTTACACTAAACTTTTCAATGTAATTTTAGATACTGGTTTTATCCCTAACTCCTGGTTAGAAGGGTATATTATACCCATTTATAAAAATAAGGGCGATTCGAAGAAACCGGAATGCTATCGCCCAATAACTATTTTAAGTACACTTGGAAAATTATTTACTTCTGTATTAAACAATAGAATAACGTTATATTTAGAATCAAATAACCTTCTTCATGAAAACCAGGCTGGTTTTAGAAAATACTACAGCTGCTCAGACCATATTTTCACATTACATGCTCTCATTGAAATTCTAAAGAAAAAGAAACAGAAATTGTTCTGTGCATATGTTGATTTTTCTGCTGCATTTGATAAAGTATGGAGAATAGGTTTATGGCAAAAACTAATCAAAACGAATATAAATGGGAAAATATTTAATGTCATTTTTAATATGTACCAAAATATAAAATCAAGAATAACGCATTTAGGAGAATTGTCTGATAGTTTTTGTTCAAATACAGGCGTCAGACAGGGTGAAAATTTAAGTCCTGTTTTATTTTCCATCTTTTTAAATGATTTACAAGAATATTTAGAATCACAAGGATCAGTAGGGATAGAGTTAACAGATACACTCGACGCTGAATATTGGCTAAAACTGCTAGTTTTACTCTATGCCGATGATACAGTGATTATATCCAATTCAAAAATTGATTTCCAGAATACACTACTACACTTTAATCAATTCTGCGAACAATGGCATTTAAATATTAACACAAACAAAACAAAGGTAGTGATATTCGGCGCAAGAAATGTAAGAAATTTCCAATTTCATATAGGCGAATCAAATTTAGAAATAACGGAAAAATATTATACCTCGGAATAACTTTCTCTAGTAATGGTTCTTTTTTACAAGCTCGTAAACACATCGTCCAACAAGCAAAAAAGGGCCTATACCTTCTTTTAACAAAGGTAAATAATTCAAGTTTACCATTTGATTTAATTCTTAAGCTTTTTGACCATACTGTTCTCCCAATTCTTATGTATGGATCAGAAATTTTTGGCTATGAATCTTTAGAAATTATTGAAAAAGTTCAGTGCGAGTTCCTTAGAAAAATTACTAGTGCTCGAAAATCAACACCTAAATATATGTTATTCGGCGAGACTGGAGTAATACCGATATCAATTATGATTAAAAATAGGATGATTACGTTTTGGAATAGGTTAGTTACTGGGAAAGTCTCAAATTATCTTACAAAATTTATCAATATATGCTTAAACAACCAGAAAAAGATTTTAAATGGCTGAGACATATTAAAACTATACTTGAATCTAGTGGTAGAGCAGATGTGTGGTTACTTCAACCTGCCCTAAATACCCCAAACTTAGGAAATTCTATAAAACAAATCCTTATCGATCAGTATTATCAGGAATGGAACACACAACTCCAGTCATCTAATAAGGGTAGAACTTATGCAGTCTATAAAGAAACCCATAGCATTGAAAAATATCTAATACGTTTACCAAAGTATGAACGGGAAATAATGTTTAAATTTCGCACAAATAACACGCACTTTCCAGAAGAAACGGGACGCTGGGACGGGACGTCTCCAGAAAATAGGCGATGCGTACTTTGTTCAGAAAACGCTATTGGCAATAGCAAACACTATTTATTACGTTGCGAAAAATTCAAAGAACAAAGACAATACATTTTACACAAACTTTCTGCCTTGAAAATAATGATCTTAACTTTAAACGAATTGTCAACATACAGTCGGAAAATGATCTTAAGATACTCTGTAAATTCTTATCAATATTGCTCAAGCATGTGCGTTAGGTGAGTTCCGCAGACATTAAAAGTATAGCCATTGAAAACATAAATTCATATGTTATTATTGTATTAATGTTGAAAAATGATTGTGTTAAATGTGTCATTTGATATGCATGTCTTGAAATACGCTATATAAGTCCCGCCGTGAGTACGTCGATCTTGCATAATCAATCTTGTTAAAGCATTTCAAATTTGAAAATTAAAGAATTTCGAAGAGGTCCCGTACCCGCGACGGCACTTATGCATTATAAAATTACTCATTACTGAATTACACATTACATTATATTAACTATTACTGGGTAAACAGTACCTTATTGCGTAAATCCTAATAAATCCGGTGAATATTTATCCCAATTGCTTGTGAAACATGCGAATTCATTTATTTATTTATTTATTTATTTTTATATTTATTGAATTGACCAGGTTACACATGTGTTGTCTGAACCGAATTACTGCGCGACAAGAACAATTTGCACGAGGCATTCATTCACACACACACACAAAAAAAAACAACCCCGTCGTAGTAAATAAAATTACTAGAGCGTGCAATAAGGCATTGTGTTCTTCCCAGTATTTATGTTATATAAGGTGCTAATATATCCTCACTTGAACCCCCATTTCTTTCTTTAAAACATTAAAAATGTATATTATTTTTTATATTTCTGTTTAAAAATAATTAAATGACTATTAATACTGTATTATCTTTTCAGGACTTTACAACCGGAACATATATATATATATTGTAAAATATTACTTTGTAAACCCCTTATGTATTTTATTAATACCTGGGTGAATAAAGATATTTGAATTGAATTGAAATTGACTAATGACAAGTGGCAAGCCAGCCCTTCAAAAGAATCTGTCATTCTTTGATGTTTACACACTGCTGTGTAATCTGAATCATCAAAGGTGCCGAAACTCAGCTGACTTGCACTCAGTTAAAAAAAAACTGTCAAGAAAAGATTACACATGTTCAATTTTAATATTGCCCGATGTGAAAATATTTTTTATCGGATAATTAGCGGGTCAATTATTGACATAAAAATCTATTAATAGTAAGTGCATTTTTAAATTTTGTTTGTTTGAAAACCTGTATTCAATCTGCTTTTAAAGACTATTTTTTTTTTGTTAAATCTGAAAATACTGATCTTGTCAATTGCATCAGATTTCTCTCGCTCTGTCCTTGAATGTAACTGCTTACGTAATTTTGGCGTGTTTTTTTTTGTTTGTTTTTTTTTAAGTTGTTTACTTTACATTTTTTTATGCATTTGGACACCTTAATTGTATTGATGAAATATGATCAAAGCCTCATTATAATTCTGTGAGAATGGCTTGACCCATTTAACAGACATTCTTTCATAATTATTACCGTGAAAAATTTTCTTGACGTTTGTTTGAAAGTCGTAAGATGAGATATATATATCCCGATAGAATATTAACTAACATCTTAACTTTATTAGCGGCGTATTTCAAGACAACACAAAATTTTTTGGGGGCAGATTTTTTTTTTTTTTTTTTTTCATTTTCCCAAAATATGGAGTCGGCGGGTCAGTAAACCGAAATATCAAAAAATAATGGCCTTAGTGTTACCGTGGGGTTTTCCGTTTATAATTGGCATTTATGAACAATATTTGTTGAGATTTACAACAAAACTGTTAAAAAGGTTAATGAATCTGTAGAATGCTTGGTTTTTAGGACGACGGCAAAAATATTTTTACATATTTATTTAATGTAGCTTTAAGAAATGGTAAGGATGGAAAAAAAACTGCCTATAATATTAAAAAGACTGTCCCATTCTTACGATACATTCTGAAAGATAGTTCAAGAATTTTCCATTTGTCACATGGATTCAATATTGATTATTTTTGCATATTAGAATACAAAACTAAAAACTGTAAATGTATTATAAAGCTTTTTCAATTGTGCATGTACACTCAACGTTTTACGATAAAATGTCATTTTAAATATTTTGTGAAGTCCTACTTTGGGGAAATTGAAACTGTTGTTGTAAAGAGGTGGTTGCTGTACAGAGGGTCACTACACTGTAGTTGCAAGTTTGTACATCCTTTCATTTTTGTGTCGCCTTGGGATTACTTTGTTGGCAGTGTCGGTGTCCTCTAAGGCTCGTTTCTGGAGCATAACTCGGTCACTATAAGTCGGATTGACTCCAAA
>NW_026864412.1:0-151527 GCF_026571515.1 Ruditapes philippinarum
GCAGCTGACCCCTAAAATGGGGGGTACCTTTTTAAAAATTGGGATTACAAAAAAATTCCATAAATTTTTTAAAAATTTATTTTAAAAACATCACTTTGGGTTAACAAGATATTTGATAGATTTTTCTCCAGGGAAAGTTTTTTTTTATTTGATTGTCCCTGCATGGATCCATTTATAACTGCCCCAAAGAAAATTTTTCCCTCGGGCAAAACCAAAGCAAAATCAAATAATATTTTTTGAACAATGGGAATAAAAGAATTTATGAACTTAAAAAATTTGTAATTTTCTCACAAAACTGTTTTTTTAAAAAATTTTAAAAACGGCTTTCCCCCGACAGGGGTTTTAAACCTACGTGGTCAGCGTTTGTTCCCATTAAACCCCTCGGTCAACCCCCATCATCCCCGTAACATTGAACACATTAGTAACGGGCTTCCAAAAAATAGCTATAATCAATGCCTTTATAATGCTTAATGATTTTTATCTTTTTAATGGATGATGCTATTCAAGTTCGAATGGGGAGTGTCCGGGGGGGGGGGCTGCGTCATGTAAACGTTGCCTTTGTCATGTTGATCTTTCTTCTTGTTTTTTTTTGCCACCGCAGCATCTGCGATGCGGTGGCATATAGCGATTCACCTGTGTGTGTGTTTGTACGAGGGCTGTTCAATAAATACGCGGAAAAGTGTCGCTATTTCCTTATTTCCCAAGTTAGCTAAATAAAACTTATACAGTAATAGAGACAAACATATTTTGAAAATATACAGCAAAATATTGCCGTTCTGGCATGAATCATATGTTAACAAACGGTCGTTATGGTAACCACATGTAGCGATTACCGGCCAGTTTTGTTAATTTTTTACAAATAGTCACTGGTTAATAATGACGTCGCATTTTAACGTTTACCTTGCGATTTTCACCAAACTTTGCATAATTTACGCGCAATATGTTGGCGTTACGCACATGACGTCATGTTAGTGTGTGACGTCATTTAGGCGTTAAGCAGCCATATTGTTAGTGCGTATGCGTTAAAATGGCATCGGAACAACGATCTTCAATAAAATGTTAAGTTTTGAACGGGTTTTCAAAGAAAGAAACAATGTTAAGATTACAAAAGCATATGGTGATAAGGCGATGAAGAAAAACAGTAATGTACAAGTGGTATGCCTGATTCTAGGCGGCTAAACAAAGCATTCCCTACAAAGCAGGGACGCCCAACCCCAACGTTTTAAATACGTTTGCTGTATAAAACTGCTTTAAAAAATGTCGGAAACAATTCGGAAAAACACGAAAGATGGGGCGTGCATTTGGTCAGTCGCATTAAATTTACGATGAACTCAATATGAGACGCCCGTGTGCCAGGTGGGGTTCCCCAAAAAAATGACGGGCAACAAAAAGGGGGGGGTGGGTGTTTCAATAGTTTTTCAAAACGTTTTATAGGGAAAAGTAAACGTTTTGCGAAAGGATACGGGGTGGTGACTGGGTTTATGAGAACATTGATCAGGCCCATAAAGCACTGAAACGAAAAAAGTCTTTTTTTGAAAAAAATTTTGGGGCCTTACTTAAAAAGTTTTTAAAAATGATAAACAAGATCAACAAGGAAAGGCGGGGTTTTAATGAAGAACCCCCATTTTTGACCCATGACCCATTAAAGTCAGCCCATCTGCAAGGAAACAGATGTTCATCGTCTTCTTTGACGTCGCCGATGTGATACTGAGCCACGCGGTACCCCTGGGTCAGATTGTGACGGCGAAGTATTATTCTAAGGTGAATAATTTTATTTAATCTATTATAATAAGATATTCATTATTATGTCAATACATTACCTACTAATTATTTATATTTTGTGTAAGTTAATTATGAAAATAAATCTATAACGACAATTTACTTTATGATTGTATTTCTTTATGCTTTCAGATTCTGAGACGCGATTTTATGAGGGCGATGAGAAAGAAGCGGGCCACGAAAATCGCCGACACGATATTCATCACGACAACGCACCGTCTCATTGTGCGGCCGAACACAGTACACAATCAGAAAACTCGGCTTCGAAGTCCTCGAGCACCCGGCCTACAGCCTGACCTCGTACCATGCGATTTCTTTCTGTTCCCGACACTGAAGAACGTCCTGCGTGGAGAACACTTGATGATGTGGACGAGTTGTCCTACGCGGTGCAAGGGTGCAATTTCAGAGATAAATAAATGGCTCCTACTTTAATAGTTTCATGTCATGGATCAACCGTTTAGTAAAAGTGTGTTTCCTTTCACGGAAAGTATTTCGAGAAGGACTAGTGTGTGTTTTTGGGTGACTCTCATACATGCGTTGAGCCTGACGTCGTTGGGCCGGTTTCACTGCGATTACCTTAGAACATGTAGAAAATACTTGAAATTGTACTATTAATTTTATCCGATTTTATTGAAATTTTGTGTACATGTTTATTATATGTTTATTTACAAAATGTAAAGAGAACGTCAATTTCCCATGAATATTAAAAATATGGCAGCACTTTGCCGCGTATTTATTGAACAGCCTTCGTATGTATGTGTGTATGTATGTTTGTGTGTTACATAGATTATATAGTGACTTTAAAAATCTTCTTGTGAAAAATCACTTGTCCAATTTCAAACAAACTTGGCAGAATTGATCTTTGGGTAGAGGCTTCCAAAGTTGTTCAAAGAATTTCCTTTCATGCACAAACATGGTTGTCATGGCAACCAAAAGGAATTATAAGAAGAAATTAAAAGAAATAATATTCTTGTAAAGACTCTCAAGGCCTAGAGCATAGATATTTTGAATAAGACATTGTCTGGTAGGCCTCTTCCAAGATTGTTCAAATTAGAGCCCTGAGGTCAAAATTTGCCCCGCCGCGGGGGTCATTGATTTTCACTATGTGTACATATAGTAAAAACTAAAATACCGTCTTGTCTTGAGCTTTGATATTTGGTATATAATATCATCTATTGGTACTCTACCAAAGTTGTTTTAATTATGTCTCTAGTGTTAAAATTGGCGATAGTTTTCCTTATATGTATATGGTAATAAATTGAAAAATTTTCTTCTCTGAATTGACAAGGGCTAGAGGTTAGATATTTGGCATGATACGTTGTGTAGTAAACCTCTACCAAGATTGTTCAATTATAGCCCTGGGGTCAAAATTAGCCCCTCCCGGGGGATATTGATTTTCACCATGTACATATGGTAAAAAAATAAAAAATCTTATTGTCTGAAAGTCCATGTACATATGGTCAAAAACTAAAAAATCTTATTGTCTGAAAGTACAAGGCTCAGAGCTTTGATGTTTACTTAATGATATTATTCATAGGTTCTTTTCCAAAGTTGTTCAACTTTTATCCCTGGTGTCAGAATTGGCCCTGCCTGGGGACATTGATTTTCTTTATGTACACATAATAAGAACAGAAACTAAAACACATGTTTTCTGAATTTGAGAAAGCTACAGCTTAGATATGTGACATGAAATGTTGTTTGGTGGACCTGTATCAAGATTGTTTTAATTAAACCCTTGGGTTAAAATTTTGCCAAGCCCAAGGGGACAGTGACCTACTTTCTTGTCCTTTGATGTATAGCCATGACATTTGGACTGTGTGCACATTTTTATTTGTAAAATTGAATTGTGATATCTGATGATCTAGATTTTGATGATGTGACCTACTTTTTAGTCTTTTAATGTGCAGCTATATGAAATTTGAACCATGTGCACAGATTAAGACGGTAAGTGAACTTTGATATCAGCTAGACTAGATTTTGACAAAGTGTCTTACTGTGTTGTCCTTTGATGTCCAGCCATGGAACTTTGGCCACATTCACCATCGAATTTACTAGACTAAACTGCATTGATAGATTGCTGCTCTGATCTTTATTAGCTCACCTGTCACAAAGTGACATGGTGAACTTTTGTGATAGTTTTTCATCCGGCGTCCGTCCGTCGTCCGTCCCTTAACTTTTACTTTAAACGATTTCTCCTCATGAACCCCTTAGCCAATTTCATCTAAACTTCACGGAAATGTTCCTTTGGTAGTCAACTTTCAAAATTGTTCAAAAAATGTAATTCCAAGTAATGGCAACCGAAAAAAATCAAATTATCTTCTTTTAGAAAACTGCAAGAGCTAGAGCTAAAATACTTGGCATGAAACATCACCTAGTCAGTGTCTATCAAGTTTGTTCAAATAAATGCCCTGGGTTAAAATTAGCCCCGCCCCAGGGGTCATTGATTTTCCTTATTTGTATGTAGTAAAAACTTAAAATATCTTCTTTTAGAAACTGCAAGAGCTAAAGCTTAATTATTAGGCATGACACACCACCTAGTCAGTGTCTACCAAGTTTCGTCAAATCAATGCCCTCAGATTAAAATTGGCCTTGCCCCGGGGTGTCATTGTTTTTTCTTATTTGTATAAAGTAAAAATCTTCTTTTAAAACCCCCAAATAGCTAGAGCTTAGATGTTGAGCATCAAACATCTTCTAGTAGGTGTTTACCAAGTTTGTTAAAATAAAAGCCCTGGGGTAAAAATTAGCCCCGCCCCTGTGGCTCATTGATTGTCCTTATTTTGTATAAAGTAAACATTTAAAAAAATCTTCTTTTGAAAAAAAACCAAAGAGTTAGAGTTTAGATACTAAGCATGAAATATCTTCTAGTGAGTGTCTACAAAGTTTTTTTAGATAAAAGCCCTGGGGTCAAAATTGGTCCCTACCGGGAGTTGTCATTTTTTTCCTATATGTATATAGTGAAAACTATTTTTATAAAACCCTTAAGAGTTACAGCTAAGATTTTTATCATGAAACATCTTCAAATGGCCGTCTACCATGCTTGTTCAAATAAAAGCCCCTGGTTTAAAATTGGCATTGGCACATGTGCCGATATATACAGGTGAGCGATTTCAGAGACATCATTGCCCTCTTGTTTTGATTAACAATAGATTTAACCACTCATCTTAAAATAAAAATTAGATTAGTCAGTGATCTATGCATTATGGCAATCTCCATTTGTGTAGAAACAAAAACAAACTGTTCCTACATAACTAAAACCGCCTCTGTGATCGAGGGGTTAGAGTCGATAATTTCTAATCCAGTTACCTCTCTGGCGAGGGTTCGCTACCCGGGTGATGCTTTGGTAGTTTAGCGCTGAGGAAGATAGTCTAGTACTGGTGTAACTCTCCAGGAACGATGGTTAGGAAACTGCCCGCCTATTTTGCCGAAATACTGTTGGGAAAAGGCGCAAAATCAAACAAACAAAAAAACCTACATTACTATTTAGTGTTGTATTAATGTGGTGGCATAGCATTTTTCACAAATGCAATCTTGTTTTAAGGCATATATTGTCTATTTCGAATATTAGTAAGAGAAAGAACATCGAAAAATATGATAAACAAGATCAACAAGGAAAGGCGGCGTTCAATGAAAGCAACCCCCACACGACTGATCAGAAACACAAGTGGCAATGAGCCTAAGCGGACCCCAAACAAGAACAGAACAGAGCACAAGGCAGAGCAAGGACAGGTTTATCATTAAAATGATAAATAATTTGTAACCGAGAAGAAATTCAGAGAAAACAAATAAATGAAAGACGGGGCTATCTGTTATGTACGATGTCGCGTAGCCCACTTAGTACAAATCAGATTAGCAAGTGTTTTGGTGTTTCTTTCTCGTTTGTATCATATACAAAATTAAAAACACGTTCCTAGTCGTCACAATACTATACCATAGAACAAAAAGAGGCACTGTACGTACATCTTAATGACTAACCTTTCGTTATCTATCTCACTGTCGTTGCAATAATTAAACCCCAGAACAAAATGGGCCAATCAACGAGCATACTCTAGACAGACAGTGAGTATGGGTCACTAATACAAATCGTAACTTTATGGCCCTTTCCATGAGTCTTTGGATAAAGCATGTGGTAGAACTACTTTCAATCCGTATTAACTCCGAGACTATTATATATATTAGCCGAGGATATTCCGATTGAACTTATATCTGTACTTCAGTAAATTCACTGTGCATGTATTGGTATACTTTTGAACTTTTGTTCATCCGAACATGCTGATGAAAGGGAAGTTATCTCTTATCGACAATTTACCGAAACATTTTCAAGTTACATCCCTGTCTTTTTTAGATTAACTAAAATCAATGTTTTTACGTAATTGCGTAATTTTAAACAATTATCAACAATAAACAATTAATGTAATGTATACAATTTAGGAGACATATCGACGCTCTAGTATTATTAAGATATAAGTTGTACTTAGGACCTTATATAACTGATTCAGTTTCAATATCTACAAAGGTTCCGTCATAATTTGATCTCGTTCCGAGCTCCCTATACATACTATTTAAGCAAGAAACACTAGGATAAAGATCCCGTATGTTGTTATCAAAGTGGTAAACCACACTAAGTGAAATTATATATATGTACATAATCATGCAAATAAAACAATTTTCAAACATCGAATAATATGTAAAATATGTACTGAAAATATTTGTGCATATTATATGTTATTATTAAATACATGCATTTATTTCTCAATGTAAAATTTGAATTAAATTTAAAAGCAAATAAATTTTTCATTACCTCCCTTTATTAACATGAAATGTTAAAATCGGTAATATCTTTATAAATAATGCTTTTTTGAACCTACAATATTGATAAATCTTAATTTGAGCATCATATTTATGATTTAAAACGATACAAAAATTGTGTTACAGGATCCTAAAGGTCGTATGGGTACTTTGTATCATAAACATAATCATATAATGTCGTAACTTCAATCTTACATCACAATAAGGCCCTATCTGGCAGATACGTTATTTTGATTTTGAGGCAGTTTGTGACATGTTACTGTGAATATTGTAGACCATCGTCGGATACCATCGGTTGATTAACATGCAACATTATATGTTATCACCCGTGGGTAATATGAATCAAATTACGTCGATATACAACAACAGTTGCGTAAAATATCGACCAATGAAATCATGTTTAGCAAAATTTACTTCGACAGCAACTGTAAACAACTTTAAGAAACAAAATTGCAGCGCACATGTGCCAATAAAAAACGAAAAACTATCCCCAAACTAAAATATAACACAAGCAGATACAACAATAGTAATATTTTTTCTAGATTTAACGTTTCATCAAATGTCGTATAGAACGAGCGCGTTTTGATTGGTTTTAATTGCGTCATGAAATCGTGAGGCAACCAATGAAAAAGTGCCTTTGACACACTTCTTATCGACTGGATATCGATGCGAAAAATCCCACAGCTGATTAATGTTAATTTGTTGGCGCCATTTTTATCCGACGATGATTGTAGGCACTTCCTTATTTATTTATATAACATTTAGAAAAAAATAGAAAAAAATATAACAGTACACTTGTAGTAAATATTGGCCGCCAAAAGGTCTTGATATCCCCGAAAACGAAATTGAAGATACCTTAGCACAGTAAAAAAATATGAGTATATTTGATAGGCATGCATAAAAACTGTACGCACAGGTATGCATTTAAGGAGAAAAGGACATGAAATAAAACAAATAGATTCTCCCACCATAGGCCGTTCAACACATCATTTAATATCAGTGACTTTTTGCCGTGTTGGGCTTTCTTTAAGGATTCTTATTTCTCTCTATTTTAGATGATGCACACAATTTTGCTATTTTAAAAGATTGAAGTATGGATGTGGACTGTCAGTGCAAAATTCTGATCAATGCTAGATCTGCTGTGTCAGAATCATCTATGAAAAATGTTATTAAAAAAAATCAAATCCATACAAATGACATAATCTAAAATAACTGATGCCGTTCCTTTCCTAAACATCACACTGATGCTTTAGCTTTCTTGAGATCTGATATTAAATACTGACGTGCAAAAATAGAAATCAGCATGAATAAAAGTAAATCGATTATTTAACAACATACTTGATAAATTATATACACTTACGACAAAGACGAACATAAAAATAAAATATTAATGCCTCCTTTGAAAACAAAGCATTCAAGTACTTCTGGATCACTTAAAATATATGTTTCCTTACACAAAGGTGCTTATTTTTGACTAATGTATCAATTGATTCTTCTGTTTACGGAAACATAAGAAACATCATTTAGTTCAATTGTTGAACTTAAAAGCAATTAAATGATGTGAGTCGGATTGCCTTAGATTCGGTTTTCCTACACATACTGTACCATTTTAAAACGTAGCCACTGTAGTTTTATAACAAAAAAACATGCTGTCAAATGACAAATAAAAGCATTTGGAAAGCATTTTAAACCCAGTTTCTTGATGGTGGTGGCAGGTAGTTAAACCTCTTATATATCAAATGAGGTCAGTTCACTCCTAATGTCATACGAGACTATTGCAAAAAGTGTCTGTTTTGAGCTTTTGTTTTGTTCGGTTTGACACGCACAAACACAATGCAGATGATATCGCGCCCAAACAGGAAAGACGAGTTTAACTAACCCACAGAATTACAAATTTTCAGCACAATTAGGGGTCAAAACTATCCCACTTACTGGACCTAAGAGATGCATGGTAATTCAAACCCATTTAGTCCCCTCTTACGATCACGGTGGGACCAATTCTGATTTAAGAGTAATAGGACTGCAACTCTACTGTTTAAATGTTTTTCAATTTCATACACAATTTGACAAGAAACAAATATCGAAACATTTCAACTATATACAGTGCAAAAAATCAATACAATATGTTTACAAAGTAAGCAACAATTCTTTTAAACTTACAAGTGACAAGGGGTACGCGACCCGGCGCACGCTTACAATAACATAAATGACGTTCAGGGCGTCACAAAATAAATTCAAAATCTAACAAGCGTTATTCTTCCGAAAAGTAATGTCACCATTGTTCTAGGTGTCTGAATCATGTAAATATAACCAGGCCTATTTATGAAAATGAAGCAAAAAAGATCGAAATATAAAGAAAAAAAGATCTTTTCCGGCTTTCACATGTCAATCGTATGGTGGAATTTCAACCAAATATCACATGATTGATCAGTGCTATCCCTAGTTGAGCATATCGCCAACATGTTTTGCTTCTCTGTTCAAAATGGCTGCCACTGCTATAGAATAGTAAAATTGTGTCCGGCTTTCACATGTCAAACTACTGGTGGGACTCCAACCAAACTTAACAGGAGTGATCAGTGATTTCCCTAGTTGTGCATATCACCAGCAATTTCACTTGACTGCACAAAGGCCGCCAGAGATATACATATTCTGGCTTGCACAGATAAGACTGCTGGTTGGATTTCAATGAAACTTCACAAGAGTAAAAAGTACAATCCCTTGTTGTGCATATCACTGGCATATTCGGCGTCGCTGCACTAATGGTTGCCAGAGCTATTAAAAGAAAATTCTTGTCCAGCTTTCAGCTGCTGGCGGCACTTCAATAAAAACTGCCTAACAGTGTTCAGTACCATCCCTAGTTGTGCATATCATGACACATTCCATGAATATAAAAAACATTCTATAAATATAAAAATCTTGTCCGGCTTTCAAAGATCAAGCTTCTGGTGGGATTTTAATGAAACTTCACATGAGTGAACATTATCATCCCTAGTTGGAAAATCCGATCCGGCTATGACAGGTCAAACTTCTAACAGATTTTCACGAAAATACACAGAAGTGATAAGAACCATAACAAAGTTTTTGGTTGTTCTGGCTTCCAAAAATTATAGCCGCTGTTTTTGGCATTTTTGTTTTCAATCTGATGCGTCATGTCATAGCATATAAACGGGTTCGCCGAAGACCTTAAGCTAAAGTTGGGACACATCTTTTTGTGACAAAAATCCTTCTACAGTAGAATTCCTACATAAGACCGCCCTGGAATTAAGACCATTTTTAAAAGAACGGAATTTCCTGTTCTTCATGTCAATGGTTACATAATCCAGCATTACACCATCCCGCTTATCCACTTTTAAAAGCACCAGATTCAGTCCCAATGTTTTGTCTTATTCTAAATTTAAACCCACTATTATGACCACTAATGCCAAAGTCAACCCCTACAAAGATCACAAATATATGATTGTATGCTTGAATTCTCTAAGGCGTGCCACTTGATTTCACAAGGTGTCAAAAGCTGTTTTTATTTGGTATTTGTATGAAATAAAGTGTTAGAGTAAATTTTAGGGTGACTTTGGTTTAATGTTGTTTTAGTCAATTTATTTTGTACATCATATTATAACTAATATTGATATCAGAACATAGAGAATTTAAAATCAACGCTCTTAAGAAATATGTTTTTCTCTTATCAGATTTAATATTACAGCATACTTTTTATTTTGTATTTGTAGGTTCAGGTATATAATGTTTGTTCTTACAAAAAGTATAAAATAAACCTTGGTCACCAAGTATGTAAGGAATGATAAGAATATCCACAAGTAAGACCACCCCGCAATTAAGACGACTTTGGTCCAGTCCAGTTGGTGGTCTTAATTGGGTTTTTTACTGTAGTTTGTTAAACGTAGTCAGGGAAATAATAAATACCGTGAACCATTATCATATTTTTATTGATAGCACGAATATCAAATTAAAAATGAAAAAGTGTCTAAAACAAATTAATCATGTTTAAACATTTCATGAGAAATGAATGAGTAGACCCCATGCAGACATCAAACATGCAGGACAATTCGCGGATAGTTTACCGTCAATCATATTGTAATTGCTAACATCCGTAAATTTTCCGCTTCCTTCTACGCCCTTTTAAATCTGTGATCTCGTTTTCATCGTCTTGGTTCAGCTCCCCCAGCTCAAAAATGTGTTTCCCGGTGACTTTATAACCAATTACTTTAATATAAGGGTTGCCAATCACAATTACTTAGAAAGAGGACATTCCCTGAATGACAGATAGTACAAAGTTACAGAAGTATGGAAAACCATGACTGTCTTATATTGTTTTTTTTCCAATTTATTTAACCATTTGAATAATATATAAGTTCACTCCGACTATATATGAATTGAAAACACCTTATTATTTAACCGGTATCCATTATATTAATCCACATTTACACTTTATGAAACCATACCGTCAGTGTATGAAACCGAGGTAGCAATACATATTAAGTTGATTTTCTCAATATACGACTCCAGTTCTTCAATATATTGTACCAAAGTAGCCTTGAATGGAATCAGATATCCTTATATTAATCCGAATTATTAATTATTTAATTAATCAATATATTCATTAATTTTACAATATGTAAAACCAATTTATCAATGTATGAAACCAAAGTAGAAATATATGTTGGTTTTCACATTAAATGATACCAATTCTTCAATATATGGTACCAAATGCGCGGATATGAAACCGAATTATCAATATATTGATTCATTTTGCAATGTATGGAATAGGAGTAGCAATATATAAGTTGGTTATTGGATTATATGATACAAATTCTTCAGTGTATTGTACCAAAGTAAAAATATATTGAACAAGATGTTCTGATATGAAACTAAATAATCAATATATTAATTCATTTTTACAATTTATGAAACCACTTCATCAATGTATGGAACCAAACTAGCAATATATGAGTTGATTATGACATTAATTGTTACCAGCTCTTCAATATATGGTGCCAAAGTAGCCATATATAGAACCAGATGTTCTTTATATGAAACCGAATTATCAATATATTATTTCATTTTACGATATATAAAACCATTTTATTAATGAATGGAACCAAAGTAGCAGTATATAAATTGATGTTATATTTTATGATACTAGTCATTTTCATTATATGGAACCAAAATGACCTATTTTCAAGTCAACAAGTCAAAGGCTGTAGCCACTGGGTTCTGCCGTTAGAAAACCTGTACTTTTTCATGAAATCAATTATTTGACTGGTTATTTTCAAACTTTGTAAGTAGATTAACCTTGATGTGTCGTACAGGCCATGTTCATCTTTCATCAAAGATAAAGGTCGAGATGAACTTATTTTTTGAATATGTTTTTGTTAATGGTCTGTACGACTCAGTAGCTTTAATTATGACTTTGAAATTTTACATACATACTTATATACGTTTTGCCTGTCCAGTCCATTTTAAGGCCAAAGTGAAAGTGACGTGAAATTCAATTTTTCCTTATTTTTCCTTATTTAGAAAATGTGCAGTATGCCATCAGTAAAGCACGCTGTTCATTTGACAGTTCGATAAGGAATATTGGCGCAAAACTGGACCGGTGCAAGGATAGAATACAGTCTTTAAAAAGTCCCGTCAATATAATCAAATTTTTGTTCCACACATTGCTAACTTGGTTTCATATATTGGACATGTGGATTCATATACTAGCAACATATGGCAATATATTGAGGAATTGGTGTCATATTATGTGAAATCAACAGAACTGATATCATATAATGTGATCATTAACTTACATATTGCAACTTCGGTTACATACATTGATAAACTGGTTTCATATATTGTAAAAATGAATTAATATATTGATAAATCGGTTTCATGTAGGGAAATCTGGTTCCATATTAGCTACTTTGGTACCATATATTTGAGATCTGGTATCACATCAGGACTGGATCAACTTATTGATATTTTGGATCAAGATATCGATAAAATGGTTTCATATATTGCAAAAATTGAATTAAAATATTAATAATTCGGTTTCATATAAGGGCATCTGGTTCAACACATGACTAACATGGATCCATGTATTGAAGATCTGGTATCATATAATGTGATAATCAACTTATATATTGATACTTTGGTTCAACACATTAGTAAAATGGAATCATATATTGTAAAAATTAATATATTGATAATTCGGTTTCATATAAGGACAACGGGTTCCATATATGGCTACCTTGGTTCCATATAATGAAAAGTTGCTATCATATAATGTGATGATCAACTGATATATTGTTACTGTGGCTCCATACTTTGAATAAATTGTTTCATATATTGTAAAAATGAATTTATATATTGATAACTTCATTCCATATTAGGACATCTGGTTCAATACATTGTTACTTTAGTACCATATATCAAACTGGTATCATGTGAAATCAACTTATATATTGATACTTTGGTTTCATACGTTGACGCCTTATATATTGGAAAATGAATTTATATATACATAATTCGGATTCATATAAGGATATCTGGTTCCATATATGGCTACTTATGTACCATATATTAAAGAATTGGTATCATATATTTATAATATCAACTTATATATAGCTACCTTGGTTTCATATACTAGCGCTTTGGTTTCATATATTGTACTTTGGATTTATATAATGGTTTCAGTTTTAATAAGAAGGTGTTTTCAATTCATATATTGTCGAAGTGAACTTATATATTATCCACATGGTTAAATTAATTGAAAAAGAACAATATAAGACAGCCATGGCTTTCCATACAGACGTATCTTCTTCTGATATTAATTGGCGTTAGATACTAAATGTTATCGGTCAAAAACAACAGATGACACAAATGTGAAATGGAACAAGATCAATATCTTTCAATATCTCACATATTCATATAAGGGTCTACTACATGTATGTGTTTTTCTTACTTCAGCTCCCTATGTTCTTGGATTGTTAAAATGTTTTTTTGCATTACTATTTCAAAGATCTTGGCTGTTATTTTTTATGACTTTTGATACTTCCATAACTTTGTACCGTGGTAATGGACCGATGCCCCTTCCGTCATTCAGGTTATGTTCTCTTTCTAAGTAATTGTGACTGGCAACCATTGGACAGAATACAAGAACATTGTAGTTATTGGAATATTTTTTTTACGTTTTTGTCAGTTTGTTTTTAACGTAGTCTTATACATAAGACGCTTTTTCGCTGAGGGGTTACAATTAAGGGTTGCAGCCACGTGAGGTGATTAAATGGGTTTGAATTAATGGTATCCATGCATCTCTTAGCTCTAGTAGGTTTTTACTGGGGTTAGTAAAAACCATTTGTCCTGTTGTGTTGGTGCCGAGTCAAACCAAACAAAACAAAAGCTCAAAACAAAACACTTTTGAGATAGTCTTATGTCACATGAGAAGGGAACTGGCCTCATTCGATATAATAGAGGTTTCATTACCGGTCACTATATAAATGTACTTTTTTGTGATTAATATCTGCAGAAGCACAAGGATACACTCTAAGGCTGCCACCCCCGAATAGCATTTATTTGGTCGGAGGGCTTCTGTAGATGTTTAGGGACAAAATGGGGATTAGGGCTATTCTTGCATCCCGAAATACATTGAATATGGTAATTCTGCGTTCCGTTATTAATTGATTTGGTTTTCCGAATCAATAAACCAATGTTTTTAAAATACTATTGTAATGTCATTTGACCGCAAAGTTTTGATAATGAAACTACCGTGGTAATCTTTTAAAATGGTATTTCGAGTCACGAAAAAAATGTGTGTTGAATGGCGCACGGCCACAAGAATATACCCGTTATTGCATGTTTTGTTCTCCTTTCTTGTATGCATGTGTGTTTCTTTTTTATACAAGCATATCAACTATATTCAAATTGTATTACTATAATGTGCCACTACAATTTCCGTTTTCGGGATGTCAAGACCTTTTACCGAGGAAAATTACCTACAAGCGTACTGCTATTATGTATATTTATATTATTTGTTTCTATATGTTCTATAATAAGGTTGTATGTACCATTTACGCCCATTATTCATAGTAACATGAAACAAACTGCCTCGGAAGTAAAAGGTCGTATCTAACAGATAGGATGTAAGACTGCAGTTACGACTTTACATGATTACATTTATGACACAAAGTGCACATACGACATTTTTATTGATGTTGTCTGGCTTAGATTGACTGTCCATAGTGTTGAAAACCAGGTTACATTATGGCAGTACCTTTGTAGATATGAATCTGTCATATAAGGTCGTAAGTACATTTACCACTTACGTTTTTATAATATTAGAGCGACGATATAATTATATACAATGCATTGTTTAGGCATGTCAACTTAAACAACTAGTTGAACAGTATACATCTTTTGTCCAGTACGTATGTTTACTCAATAAAGGATACTCTAGTTTTGCTGTCAAAGCGTAGTCATGCACCCCCTTTGTGTTGTAAATTACAACATCACACATTTGACATACAATAAACATCAGACGTGTGTCGTTGTCCCCGGCATCATCCTTTATAATAACAAATGTACAAGTAGGATGTTACAGCAATGTGATAAAATAATTCCTTCAAACCGTCTATTTTTAAGAATATAGAAAAATTGGTTGATTTCGAAACGAATTTCATGTCTACAAAGCCTTTAATAAGTACTTTTTTCTCTACAAAAATATGATACTAACTTGCCTGAATTGGTCACGTTTTTTTTTTTTTTTTTTTTTTTAAGAAGTCAACTTCAATATCTAATAAACACAAATTATGACTTAAGGGTCGACTTCATATTCTAGAATTAACATTGCAACAACAACTTAAGATAAATAAACAGACAAACATATAATTAAAGATGTGTTTATGAAAAGGAATATAAAAAAAATATAAGTATGATATTGTATGATACATAGTTTAAGTACCCTATCTGGATCACCAATTCCCTCCACATCTAAAAAAACCTTTGCAATCTTGTTTGTAAAATCAAGACATGAGTCGATCCATATTCCTTTTGTCACTCTTCTTGTGCTTGATCCAACACCAAAGGAGTCTAAAATTATATTATGTTTTCGATGATAAAATGTTAGAAGTGTTGCTTTTCTATATATGTCATTACACACAATCAGACATTATATTAAGAACTATACTTTGAAAATGCCATTAAGAAAGTTTTTAGATTTAATTACAAATATAATCAGGTCAACTTTAAATGTTTCTAAATTCAAATTTCACCATTTGTGTGTTTAAATGTTGAATTCTGCTTAAGCCGGTGCTAGGGGGCGTGGACAGTAGCTTGCACTTTCAAGTGCCGTCCATGAACAGGCTCAATCAAACCGAGCCTGCAACATTTATCAATTTTGCCGTGTTGGGCTTTCTTTAGGGATTCTGTTTTTCTCTATTTTATAAATCTCTATAAGGAAGAATGTCAAACATGTTTTAAAGGCAAAACGGTTACAAAGAAGAAGAATAAACACATTTAATACTAGGCCAAGTATGGATGTTTTTTTTTTTTTTTTTTTTTTTTTAAGAAAACAACACAATAACAAAACATAATCAAACAATTAACAAAAACTCATGTCACTTTCGCAGAAGAACACTAAGTGATACATGAGCTGGAGTCATATCATTAGTCTAAGGAAATTGGTAGATTTCTTTCTGATTGAATTGAGTGTAATGCGTTTCATTTTTGCAATTGCAGTGGTGTAATTCATGTATAGTTGGCATATTTACCTTTTTTAGTTAATTGGTTCAAGAGAGAAGATTTTCCAATTCGCCCAGGACCAACTGCAGCGATGACTATTATTTCAAAATCAACTGGTATCTTTTCAATTAAATAAAGCCCATTAAGTTGTAGCTGGAGTTTATCATAGCAGTCATAGTTCACTAAAACCAAACCACTATCCATTGCTTTCTTTATGTAACTGCAGTTGGCTGTACCTTTAAAATAAAATTTCATCACTGCATTCAATGAAGATATATACAAAATATATATGTGACAAAAGCGCCAAATGATGTCACATCATATATTGATAAACTAATACTATGAAAGTTTGAAGATTGTGACAAGAGCGTAGTTTCTTTAACACGTTAAACTAAAACATGTTCCGGACAATTATAAATGGGTATCCTCTCTGCTTTAATATTATGTTTGATGACTTAAAATTTTATTTACAAAAGCTTTGCATTCGGTGTATATAGCCATGGCTTTGTGGTGCTCTTGTTTAAAAATGAAATATTGTTTCATTGTAGCCAGCTATCAAAAATAGGCCATTGTAGACAAGAAGTGTAGGTTGTTTTAGAAAAACAAATTATGACGTGACAAAAGTGATAAATGAAATGATGTCTAAACTTTTTTTTTGAAAATCTTAAATGGACATTTGCCACACTCTGACATAAATACTATGTTGGAAATTGACACAAACAGTTCAAAAGTTTATAACTCATTCAAACTATCATCCGCAGGAAAGATGCTTTTCTCATAAGGTGATTAGAAATATATTTAACACAAATACAACTGCATTTCTTCCAAACCTTTCATAAGTAGTCCTTGAATTTTTTTCATGTTTTACATAATAAATTTACAAAAAGAGTTTGAGTTGTTTTTTCAAAACCAAGACTTATCCGTTTCTTTATTGTATTAATTTCATATCCCCAACCCCCTAAAAAGTGAAAAACTGCAATGTTATTTCAAACTGATTGTATAATTACAATAAAATGGAAAAACACCCGGGTCCAAAATACTGTAAATTCAGTACATTTTGTAATTATGTGATTTTTCTTTTACGGACACTATGTATGTTTGTGTACGTACGCATTTATGTATGTTAAATTAGGGCCCAATCACTAATTAATGTGATAAATGCACTTTTTGCTGTCGACATATCACCAGTCATGCCATATTTATAAGTGTAATTTTGAAAAACACGGCGGTTATAATTTACCTATATACAATTTTCTCGGAGTACAAAAAGTTGGTTTTTAAATGATTAAAATTCAAAGAAAATATTATTACACCAGAAATTCAAAAGAACAAAATTCTAAGCCCTAATAGCTCTAATAAAATCAAAAATCAAAATGCTTTGCTAGTAAATAGTTTTCATTTTTATTACAACCGTTTACATTCTTTAAATCATTATCTACACAGACATCCATCTTATGTTCATTATTTGTGCCATAGTGATGAGTCTATATTGAATTTAAAGACATTAAGTATGTAGCATTGAATTATAGTCTTTTTATTTATTGATTATTTTATTTATTTATTTCTGGCTTTCTTGTTGATAGAAATTTAGAAATAAGATTGGGTTCATTTTTTTCTGAGAGAACCAACAAGAATAAGGTGTGCCTTACCAGTAGTATCCTTTTTTGTTAACGTTTTTTCTGAAAATTAACAATATTTCTCAGGTTCTCTACCCTTGTATAGGTCGCTCTTTATATGCGGATGATTTTCTCACGTGCTATCGTTGGAGATTGAATGACAACTTCAACAAAATTTACAAAAAAAATAAAAAATGGGCAACAGAAAATGGATTTTAATTTTTAAAAACAATATCTCAGTGTTCATTTCTGTCGCTAACGGAAACATTATACTGAACTTCACATACCCGGTTTGTAAATTGCGGTTGTACAAACAAAATGTATTGGAACTGCAGTTTAAATAGATAAAAAAAACTGTCTTTTATTCAATGGATAAAAAAGCTGAAACTTTTATATTTATCAAATATATAAAATAGAGAAAATAAGAATCCCTAAAGAAAGCCCAACACAACAGAATTGAAAATGTTGCAGGCTTGGTTTGATTGAGCATCTGTTCATGGACGGTACTGTCAAGTGCAAACTACCGTCCAAGCCCCCTAGCACCGGCTTAAGCTTTATATTTATTAATTGTTTAATCTTGGGATCAAATAGCTTTTTATTTTAAATCATAAAAAAGCCGTATCCTATCAAAGTTAAATAATGGTTTTGTAATTCATGGTTCAGCTAGGAAGTCGAATTTTTCATATGCTCGAAACAATACCAAGACCTTCATTTGGCTTAAGGCATTTAGATTGAAGCCCCGATTAAAACGCAAGAGAACCTTTCCTGTTTCTATGTAGAATAGAACGTTCTCTTCAGTATGCAGCTAGATCGTCATGGAGTAGTAAAAATCTTGCAAGAAAAATTATTTTAACCAAATTATTACAGCGACAACTTTTTGAACAAACCAAAGGAAATCAAACCATTCAACCTTCGTGCAAAAGAAGATTTGAATATTCGTTTAAAACCTGACGATGATCCAACCCCTAAAACAAAAGAAATGGAGGTAAATCACATGAACTAAAATACACTCAAAACCAGCATTGCAATGGCTTTATGTTTGCAAGTTTCGATCGATTATAATTAGAACTAGTCAAAATATACGAATCAGCTAAAGATTTTGAAATTCTGCTCAAAACTACAATATGATTCTACTCAAAACTACAAAATGCAACGAACAATGGACTATAAAGTTTGTTTTCTTTCTGATAGAATACAATATGAAAGGCAATTATAGTAATCATCAAAGTTTTTTTTTTTGCACCGAACTATTTTTAAAGATGTAACTTATTATGTTTGACGATTGTTTTGTCGATGTATACGAATGTTTTCAGACAAAATCCGGAACATTTTCAAGTAACTTCGTGACGTTAATCAAAATAACTTCTAACAAGTTATCATAAGAAACCCATCCTCCTGTAACAGTCCCCCCATGAGATTGGCATGTATATTCAGGATGGATTAACCAAGTATCCGCGAAAATTGATCGATATAAAAGTGTTACATCATTGTGAATCAAAGCCATGAGCAGAATACTCGTAAGCTGCCTGCGGAAACATTGACCCTTTCTATACGCCCGAAACAATCTCGGCATATATTGTTATGCACCTTGTCATCAGTCTGTCATTCCGTCCATCCGTTCGTCTGTTAGCAGGATTTTTAAACTACTGAAGAAATGTAAGGCATAATGTGACGATGTGCAGAGCTCAGGTTTGACCTTTCTCTGGTCAACTCAAACACAGTCAGTTTCAACATTTATTTACGCCCTGTTCTATTGAACCGATAGAACAAGAAAACTTTTTGGAAGAAATATTTTTTATAATGAGACGATGTGCAGAACACAAATTCAGGTTTCGTGAGATCATTGGCTCCGACCCTGGGATTACTTGATTTATATAGACTTATGGGTGTTTTCGTGTCCGGTCTGTGTTTTTTAACCAGTGAAAGACAATTGAAAGTACTAACAATAATAAGGCAATGTGCAGAGCGCAGGTTTAATCTTCCTCAGGTCAAGGCCAATGTCACACTTACATGTAATCATAGTGTATTAATTTTAACATTTTTCTCGCTCTATATCTTTGAAACCGATCGTAGGAAATCATATCTATTTGGCAGAAGTATTACTGAGACGATGTGTAGAGCAGGTTTGGGCTTCCTCTAGGTAAGGTCAAAGTCGCACTGACTCATTCAAATTTTTTGTATAAATATATACAAGGTTAGCTTTTAAAAAAGCTAGTAGCGACTCGCTTCGTAATTTTTTCCAGGGGTGTGTTTAAATATAAAAATGACAGTTCTCTTAGCTGATAAAAGTGACATATAAAGTTATGGAAGCCAGTTCTCTCAGTTTAACAAACAGGAATATGAGTATATATGAAGATGCATATAAACAGATAGAATGAAGTCCCTATGTCTATGCACATTTACAATATGGCCTGTTGACCTTGACCAAAAAAATGTTAGATAGGTAGAATTCATAAAGATGTCTCTTTATACGAAGTTAAGTTGTAATATGTTATTTAGTATTGGAATGAGTGACAGACACAAGTCCTATACAGGAATATATTACTGAAGAACTTTCTTGGGTGTGAGCGAATTTAGATTCATTGGCATGATTAACATCTGATTTGTACAAGTTCTCAAGGAATTGGTACATATTTAATAGTAAAGGCATTGAAGTGTATATCAATAAGACTTAAACATATTTTCCCTAAGCATTTTAATAGAAATTATGTCCACTTCATCTTGGTATGTGAAACATTGTAAACAAATGGATATGATGTACATACATGAACAAACTTTTAAAGTGGTCAACAAGGCAATACCACATGCCAAATATATAAGTTTGTTAATAAATAGCTCTAAATATATTCAAATCTTAAGTTAAATTAATTTACCATTCATTACATACAATAAAAAATAAAAAGTTATCGTTAAATCGTTTTTCATTACTACAATAATCAACACAAATATAGTTTATTCCTTTTCCCTATATATCTTATACTATCCCGGATCCCGGGCGTCTCGGATCCCGGATCCCGGGATTTTCCCCCACCCTAAATACCGGAAAGGGTAAAATGACCGGAAACAAAGACAAAGAAAAAAATGCACAGAACCAGATGTACATTTATGTTAATAACCAAACGAATTACTACAGAGAAAACAGGTGAAATCGCTAAATCAAAAGTCAGTGTAACTATGATTTATTGAAAAGAATTCATGAAAACAAACATTTTAATCATCGTGATATCTTTGCACTCAAAGCAATACTTGCTGCTTTTTAAAAATTGCGTGAAAATTTAAGGTTTTTTGACGCTATGTAAGATTAAATTTGATTGGCTAAATAATTTTGTTTCCAGCCCTGACAGCTAAATTTTGTAGAAAGCTGGAAGCCAAGCTTCGATTAAATTTTTGGATGGATTCGGAGTTAATTAGCGATTTCACCTGTTTTCTCTGTAGTAATTCGTTTGGTTATTAACATAAATGTACATCTTGTTCTGTGCATTTTTTTTCTTTGTCTTTGTTTCCGGTCATTTTACCCTTTCCGGTATTTAGGGTGGGGGAAAACTTTATATTTAAGACTTGTTTTGGTTAAGGTTATTTATATCAAGGAGATGGTTGATTTTTATGATTTAATTATTTTGAAACAATATAATTTATTAATTAAGATTGATGTAACTTGAAATATGTAAATTCCCTAAAGACTACTATGTTTCCACGTGTATCATAAGCATAAGTTTTTCTTTGGGGTCCTCCTGGGCTCCTTGTTGCTAGCGCTTGTTGCTGGGTCGGGTGGGGGCTGCGTTCATTGAGTGCCACCTTTCCTTGTCGATCTTGTTTATCATATTTTAGCTTGTTTTTCAGTAAAATCCTAACGTACTACCGGCTCACCATGGCGAGCCGGCACAAAGGGAGATTGCAAAGTATGAATTATTTATAGGTTTCATTGCATATGTGTGTTACGTCCCTTTATTTCCCAAAAATTATCTTTTTCATTATGTTTTTTTTTTTCCACAAACTTTATATTTAAGACTTGTTTTGGTTAAGGTTATTTATATCGAGGAGATGGTAGATTTTTATGATTTAATTATTTTGAAACAATATAATTTATTAATTAAGATTGATGTAACTTGAAATATGTAAATTCCCTAAAGACTACTATGTTTCCACGTGTATCATAAGCCTCTTCAAGATCAAAGAAAATTGAAACAAAGAGCTTTTTATTTATAACAGCTTTTCTGTCTCTTACAAAAATGAACTGTTTTATCTTGTCTTTTATCACAATCAAATAACAAATAAAACTTCAATCTGTATTGAATTGGACAGCAATAGTTATACCTAATTACTTTATCAATTTTTATGTTTATGGCCTACTTACAGATAAAGAAGTTCAATATGTTGCTACATCATTCAAGGTCAAATAAAGATATATTTACAATTTAGGAACCGGTCAAATATGTTCCCACGTAGAATAACTGTTATCTCTTGTCAGCATTTATTTGATCATCTTAACATTATAAACATTATCAAAACTACTGTTACCAAGAACAATTATATTCAACAGCTTCAGTAAGCTGTAACAAACATTCTCACATTCTCAAAAGCACACATCAATGGAATTTAATAGATCTAAAGATTTTTAATAAGTAAAAAATAATAAAAAAATAAAATACATGTATTGATAATCCAAAAGTAAAAGAAAAAAATAAATAAATGAAAAAAGCAAAGTTATCTTATCGAACGCCGCCTTTCCTTGTTGATCTTGTTTTTCATATTTTATATCAAGACAGATAGTTTAATAGAAAGAAAAAACCAGTACCTTGTTCTTCTGATTGTCCTAGTCAGATAAAGCTTTGCACAAAATACACTGACCTCATTTCTGTCTGTTTTAAAGATAGATACTACGCTAACAAAGCATGGTTAATTTTAAATAATCATAAGTAGAAGAAATTATGTAATAGCGTTAATTGTATTCATTTAATACAGTACAAGTAATTTGTGTGAAAGATAAAGGACAGGTCGCCTTTAGCGGATCTTTTCGTTTTTACGCTTTGGTTAATTCGTTTGCTATATTGTGTTAAAACTTTAACAGAGAGTAAAGTTGTATACATCAATTTATATAAAAAAATTATAATGGGTGTAGCTGTAACTCTTGTGGAATTCGAAGAAAATGATAGTTTGAAAGTATCAGACGAAGCACTTAGAAAGATTGAAAATATACCAACGACATATGGAATAAAAACCGTTGCGATAGTTGGACCAGGGCGAACTGGGAAGTCATCGCTCTTGAACTGGCTTGTCGGCAAAAGTAAGCGATTATTTTAACACTTTTGAATTGCAACAAATTAATTCATATGCGTCAAAATTAAACAATTTGAATGTTCAAAAAAATGGTTTTCAAAGAATTAAGAAATTTTATTGCGTAGTTAATCCAGGGACCTTGAGTATCTAACTTTTATTGAAACGAACTTGTATAAAAATTCATTTTTAGCCATGCCCTCTGTTTATAACCATACTGCTGATAGTAAGCTTTTATACCTTTGTTACATTGATATAATATCTTTATCAAAATGCTTTTATTTTGCATGTCCATAGTTATGAAGCCGAACGCCTGAAGTTGTATTAACACATGAATAAGTCTTACCAATATTTTATGTAAATGTCTGCTACTTGAAAGTTTAGCATATATAATAAATTATAGCTTGTTTTATTCAATACTTGAATTATATCTAAGAAAAGCACAGCATGATTCAGAGCTACAATACAATTGTTTTCGTACCCTTTGTGTTTATGGCATTTGTATTTCATATGTTTAAAGATGATTAAATTGGTTATACAATGCCTTCTGTTTGCTACAGATATATAAAGATTAAAAAACCTGTATCAAAGTCCGTTCTTTTGAAGCAAAAAAATATGAAGAATTTCATACAAATCTTTAAAATAACGGGCCTATAAAAAAGGAACAAAACAAATTGAAAAGGATGAAACGTTTCGGCCCATTCCGTCAGTCTTCAGATAAGGATTTCGGACACAATATTAACAATAAACATTACAAATGCAGTATTTAGGTTAAATCTAAACGTTAAGACACTAAACATGTTAATAAATAGTAGTTAAATGCTAGAAGCGGAAGACCTTATTAGCTCACCTGAGGACCATGTCATTAAATTGCTTTTGTGATGGCCCATTGTCCGCCCTCAGTGCGCCCGTGCGTGCCCAAACGTGTTTTTAACAACTGCTCCTCTTAAACTACTTGGCTAAACTTTTTTACTTGCATGAAGCTCTACCAAAGTTTTTCAAATAATTAAATTACATACAAAACTCTGGCTGGCATGCCAACCAAAAGGTTTCCTTACAAGATATCTTAAAAAATCTTCTTGTAAGAAAAAGAGCTTGAGCTAAGTTATTTCTAATGATAATTCTTTTAGTGGATGTCTACCAAGTGTGTTCAAATAACAACCCTAGCGTACCAACTTTGTAATAATAAAGCCCATGATCAAACCTAGTCCCGCTCCAGCGGTCATTGATTATGTTTAAAGTAAAAACTTTAAAAATCTTATCACAAAATTATAAAAGAGGAAAAGCTTAGATATTTGGCATGAAACATTTTCTAGTAGATATATTCCACGGTACTCAAATAAAACCCCCAAGGATCAAAATTGACCCATCCCTGGGGTCATTGATTGTTCTAATATGTATAAAATAAACACTTTAAAATCATCTTGTGACAATCTAAAGCACTATTGATTTTTTGGCACGAAATATCTTCTAGTTTGTGTCTTTTAACCTTTATTCAAATTAGTGCACGATGGTCAAATCCCCCCCCCCCCCCGTCTAAAAGAGCTAGAGCTTAGATATCCGGCATCACCCTATAAAAATATACAAAAATGTCAAAATTATAGCCCTAGGTCCGTATGCAATACAGAGTGTAAGATTGTCTAATTAACAAACGTTGCTCTTAAAAATAAAAAAAGTTGTTTGCATCAGCGAAACACCATTATCGGACAGGTTTTGTTCGTTTATGATTATAGCGATTGCCACTGTGGGAAACGTGTCGGTTTCTTTTGTTCTTTAAGTACTTTTTAAGTTTTAAGACAATATTGACCGTCTTTGAATATAGAGAATTTCTTTGACAGCCTTACAACCACTGATTTTTGCATAGACCATTGAATTTTATACACTATTTCAGATGCAAATGTGAACATTCTTATATCAGCTTAAGATTAAGACTTTATATCTACTTGTTTTTTATAGCTTACAATATTACTTAATCCGTTTCATTAAGAGCATTAGTAAAGAGGGATATAAATGTCATCATGCCCCTCTTGTTAAAAAAGTTCTCTGTGTTTCTGAGTGTGACAAATCAATATATCATCTGATAATACGTTATACGACGCCGCCATTACACCATGTGTGACATTTGACTTCTTTTAGTTGTATGATTTTATAACAATTTGCAGAGGTTTTTGAGACTGGATCGAAAACGGAGCGGGTAACAAAGGACATTTGGATGTTTATTGACCAAGATGACGATAAACAGTTGGCAATTATTTACCTGGATGTTGAAGGATTTGGAGACCCTTCAAAGGTACAACTTTAAAACATGATAGAAATATTTACGTTCATTTTTAATATTTATTAATAAGTTTTTTTATTGTATTTATTTTTATAAATTAATGAAATAAAATAATAAAATGATCAGTCACTAACTTTGAACAATACGAATTATTATTGGAAACTTACTATTGAATAACAATGAAACAGTTCAATTCCAAATTAATAAAAAAGGTAACAGTGAGCTTATATAAATCAAAACATGTACCGTTAAAGTTACCTTATTCCTTAGAAGTCATTTTACAAATCGTGAAATATACCGAAATAACGATATTTAATAATTACATTTATGATTAGAGATCTTATTCAAATCATTCATTTTCAGTCAAATGTTAACGAGAATGATACTCGTTTGCTGAATATTGTGACGCAAATTTGTGACGTTGTCTTGTACAACATAAAAGGCGTGTATGACAGTGACATGCGTGACAAGATACAGTATCCTTTTCGTCCATTGGGGTGATACAAATGATGTCAGAATAATTAAGGCTTTATATGACTGTGTATTATACTGAATAAAAATGTTTTATGCTCGTTATAATATAAACTTAAGTAAATACGACTTAATTCTTGAAGCTACTATTTATACCATTTAGTGCATACGTAAGCAAATACAACACGCATAATATGCTTACAGGTATAGTTTTTCCAAACGATGATTATCATCGACACTTACATGCTACGTTAAGTGTGCAACCTTATTAAATAAAACATGACCTAAGAGTAAATACATGTGCATGCCTGAATTAAATATTAAATGGAATGGAATCAGAGGCAATGGAACATGCACATTATAAACAGGTGAAACTACATTTTCAAAAAGTTTAATAAATGAAGCTATACATATAATGTGAAAGAAAATGAAGATAAAATACAATACTTACTGTGCTACCAAGAATTTTATTTACAGAAAAAAATCATTTTTCAATTGAAAGTCAATTAAATGTTTGACGTCACTTAGACAAGCGTCCCCTGGTATGTAAGAAATAACGACGACATCACTGATATCGTTTCCATAGTAATAATTGTATATGCTCCTTATGATATTGTGAAGCCGGTAGGGACAAAGATCATTTTTTATATTTGCACGGTTTATGTTTTTTCCTCAGTGAGTGACATTTGTCCGCACATCTTTTTGATAAGTAATATATTTCCCGATGATGCTTATTGTACAAATGTCCGTAGTTGTTATTCATTAATCCTGTGGATTTCGAAATATATCTCCTCTTACAGTATACGATCAGATTATACACGGTACATTCATTTTGACGAACCAATAAAGTGGTTTAGTGAGAACATATTAGATTACATGCAGACCTCATTAAGTACTAATCCACTACGTCATTGGTTCTGTGGCATATCTCTGCCAATAGGTAACCATGCAATTATCGCGTTAACTCTTTGACTTACTAGTTAGTTTTCGAGGTAACACGACAAGTGACATATCTATCAGACTAACTAGAGATTTTTTTTCTCTGTTTTTACAGCTTTCCTGACCACGAAGAGGTCAAAATGAGGTATAATGATGGGGATATGTCAGTCACAGTTTTGATTGGATCATAATCTAACTTTGTCAGAATGTTTGTCTCGATAAAATTCAGGGGAAATTCAAAAAAGGGAATGTCGGGTCGAAACCAAGGTCAAAGGAGCTTAAAATAGAAAAAAAACCTATAGTGGCTGCAATTTTGATCCAAATTTCTTGGAAATAAGTCAGGAAGGTTGTTTTGAAGATTTCTAGTTTAAGTTTGGAAAAACGTCATCTCCCGTTAAAAACAAGGCCACATGAGCTAAAAATAGGAAAATTTTGTTAACCTGCTAGTGGCAGTTGCGATCAAATGTCCTTGAAATCGTTAATGAAGGTTGTTTTGATGATGTCTAGGTCAAATTTAATTATGGGTTGTCTCTGGTCAAAATCTGTTACAGGAGCTTAAATAAGAAAAATCTTGTTAACACTCTTGTGGCTGCAGTTTTGATTAAAATAGTCTGCTAATTTGCCAGAAAGGGTGATTTGATGACTTCTAGGCCTAGTTCGAAGATAAGTTATCTCAGGTCAAAAACTAGGTCACAGGAGCTAAACAAAGAAAAAACTTGCTAACACTCTAGTCGCTGCAGTTTTGATCTAAATTTCTTGGAAATCAATTAGAAAGGTTGTTTTGATGATTTCTAGGTCATGTTCGAATATGGGTCATCTCCGGTCAGAAACTAAGTCACATGAGCTAAAAATAGAAAAATGTTGTTAACACTCTAGTGGCTACAGATTTGATTCAAATATTCTGCAAATGTGTCAGGAACTTTATTTTTTTTAATTTCTGGCTCAAGGTTGAATATGGGTCATCGCCGGTCAAAAACAAGGTAACAGGAAATAAAAATAGAAAAATATCGTTAACACTCTGGTGGCTGCTGTTTTGATCCAAATATCCTGGATATTGGCCAGGAAGGTTGATTTGATGATTTCTAGGCCTAGTAGAAAATCTTGTGAACACTCAAGTGGCTACTGTTTTTTTTTTCAAAACATACTTGATATTGGTCTGCAAGTTTGTTTTGATGTTTCTAAGTCAAGTCTGAATATTAGTTAGCTGGGTTCAAAAGCTTAATATAGAAAGACCTTGTTATCACATAAGAAGTCACATTTGTACTTAATTGTCATGAAACTTGGTCAGGGTGCTTGTTTTAGACATTGCTTGGGTATTGTCGAATGGTCAGGGGAGCGATCTAGGGCCATCTTTGACCGAAGTAACGAATAAATATCTAACTTCCTAAAATACTTGGTGATGAGATCTGCTAACACTTAACAATTGAATAACAGATCATTATCTGTTTATCTATAAAACTTTTGTGTGTGAAAACTAAAGCATCAGATAATTATTTGTATATATGTTCATAAACTGAAAATTTATCTATTGGCAGTTCTTGGAAATTTGTAGTGTTTTTGAAAGTTATATAGTTACTTATTTGTTATTTATCTATCTAACAGAAAACATATACTGGCATGCGAGCAGTTCCCGTACAGAAGCAGTTCCCGTATTTTTCATTTAAACGCTTGATTTTTACTTGCATTCTTCAAAAATTCATTTCAAATCAAGCAGATACATAAACAAGACAAAATCTAAGTGTCAGTTCGGCAGTACGTATAAAAAGTCTCATTTTAAATCATTTTCACCTGTGCGTCGTCAAAACGTGACCTTGTTTTCTCCGGGGGATTCCGTCCATGCGCGCATGCGCAAAAATACTTACACGTGAGGCTTGTTAAAGGGTTTTCCACTAATACCACCTGTTTACAGATAAGTAGGCAATGTGATGGAAACTTGTTTAATTATCAGAATTTTGACCATAATTACTATATAAAATAATTTTATGGCTTTGATGCGTAAAATATCATGCATACAAGCATGCTATTGCTTGTGAATGCGTTGGGGTAACGGTACCGGGTAATAGATACCTGCGTTTAGTCTACGCTCTACTTTCTGAATTACATCTATTTATCTCTTAGATAATGGTCTGTTCAACAATTGTAAATGAAAAAAAGGTCCGATATAATAAAATTATATAATTATAATGGGTTAGATTTTATGTACGGGAACTACTTCTCTTCATACAAAATGATGGATAATTTCGGTACCCCATTTGAGGCCCCATAAGTAAGGGTTATTCTATGTTTAGAACATGATGGAATTTCCATGATGTGTGTGACGAGCCGAATATTGATGTGTAAAATTCAAATTTTGGTGAGTGAGCGTAATAAAAAATAATGTTTAAGTAACTATGATTTTTGTACGGGAACTGCTCGCATGCCAGTATAGTAAGTCTAATAAATATCTGTTATTTATCGTGTTGACACGACACATTCTAACTTCTTAGATAGTTAAAAAGTTGGACATTTCCGATCGATGGTTAATGTAATTTTGCATGGAACGTACAAAGTGTCATGTTATATCCTTAACATCACATACAGAATTGTATGTAATTTGTTTCAGAGGTATAGAAAAATGAATGCCGTTTTGGAAAAGCCAATACTTGTTTCTCTTTTGAGAGACTTCGATCTCGATCCTCCTAACTGTCCTGACACAGAGTTTCGTGATCTTTTTAAAAGAAGTCCAAATCTTCTCAAAACTTTTCGTGAAACAAAGGCATTTACACTATTGAAACCAAGTGAGGGAAAGGTTGGTGACTTGACATGCATGCCTGATGAGAAACTTTGTGAGGACTTTGTCAGAGTAAGGAATGAGTTAAAGGCTTATCTTACAGCAAAAACCAAGCCGCTACGTGCTACTCCACACCAAAAAATGACTGGAATCGGTATGATTAATGTCTTTTTCTATCACATATTTAGAGATAATGAGGTAATTTTCTGAAAGGGATCCAGTTATTAATATTTCAAATATTCATTTGCCTATCTTCTATTAATGTATGTATATATTATGGTCTATGTATATACTGCCATCCTTGCGATATATTTCCACATTGTATTTCAATAATAGTACAAGGTAGTAATAGAAAAAGAGAATAACAATAAAACCCTTACATGGTTGCAATTACGACAGTTTAACCATGATTGCAGATCAATGTCATTTAAGTTAAAGTCTGAATATTGCAATTGTCATTTAGTTTCATAAAGTTCTTTTAATAACATCAAACTTGAAAATGCGCCGATATCTTTATTTTCAGTGCTCGCAGAAAATATTCAAAGGACGGTCCAATATATAAATGATGACGATCTTAGAATGCTTTCAAAATCCCTTCCCACAATATTTAAAGAAAAGAATGATGCTATGACAGGATCTGCCTTAGACACATATAGAACCGAGATGTGCAAAAACTGGCCACTTCCAAGTCAACCAGAAACATTAATGCAATTGCATGAGAGAACCAAAAATGTTGCTTTTGAATACATTGACAGATATTGTTTTATCATTGAAGGAAGCGTTGAAATAGATAAAGAGGCATTTACGGTATGCAACCCTTCGTATTTAGCATCATTGTCATTTGACTAAATACAACCTTTCCCTGACGTTTGAAAAAATACACTTTATATACTATTTTGTATTTGCTGAAAGATATAGTAAACTAAGAATATAAATAAATATTTTTCGACAGACTAATAGATTTTGGATTTTTTTAATGAGTTTTAAATGTTTATGATAATTACACGACAAAAAAGCTAATGCTTATTTACATATCTCATATTCATTTAAAAAAAATTATAAAGTTAACATTTTTTCTACATCATAAAAACTTGTTTCGTTTTGTTTTGTGCAGATTGACATTGAAAACATTTTCAAAGACATCCAAAAAGATAAATGCAAGGACGCACTTCTGTCAGCTATTTGTGATATCGAAAACAAATTGAAAAGAGAAGCATACTTTGAGATTGATGGATTAGAAAGACTTTTTAAAGATTATGATGAAGCGGAAAAGGCGTATAAAGAAATGAAAAACTTAGGGCCAGAGGTAATTCTTGTATGATAATAACTAGTATATCCCATTCAAAACACCCCCAATAGATGTAGTATGTGATTAAAATTGTATAATTGGCAATTATTGGGAAAACATTCTTGCTCAAAAATACAAGTGTATTGATTGTCAGGTTTGATAACAGGAGGAAAACAGCGATATTCGAAGGCGAATGTAAATTTAATTGTACCTTTCCATACAATAGCATCGGTCTGGTAAATACTAACGGGCTCAAAAGACGGGAAGCGCTAATCGTAACTATTATTGGTCTCATAAAAATGAGTAAGTGTGACTCTTTGCTTAAATTAGTATGGCCTATTTATCAAAATCAAATGTCCTTCAGCAATTAATTACTTTTACTTATACCGGGAAAAGATAAAAGTCTGAAGGAGCTAGATCGAGCATATAAATCAAAATTGGTAGCCTTGACAATGGTCTTTTCGTCAGATTGAAACAAGCAAACATTCAAAGTAATCTATGACAGGGATTCATAACTTGAAATGGCGAGATTATCTTAACTCCAGATAGTTTGTGACCATCTTAATTAAGAACAAGAAATAACATTTTGTAATATTTGAGTTTGGAAGCATGCTGTATTTGAATGTTTGGATATATTGATGATATTTGCTTGTAAATGAGCATAAGCATAAAGGATCTTACTTAATTGTCTTTTTGAGGTTCATTTAAAAAAATTAACTCTACACTACTAGTTTGGTTTGAAGTAAAATCAAATTTCAAATAAAATAAAGAGAGAAATGTCTATATTATTAAACCAATCTTTTTGGTAATGGCTTTTGCTCCAAGTGCGTATTTCGAAAATACCATGATGAAGATTTATCTAAAATAACGAACAGTATCTTAAAATTTCAAAATTTATATTTGATACTTTTGTAAAGAAACTTAGTGTCTGGGAGGCATACAATAAGGAAATGGACACAATTAAAGATCTTATAAAGCAAAAGGTAAGGCTCATAGAAACAGAACACTCTGTAGCTGACCTTCAAATGGAAAAAAGACAGCTAAACGAAAGGATAGAAATGGACAGGAAAGCTTTCGAAGAGAAGTTGAAAGAATTTCAGAACAAGGAAAGGAACGACAGTGTACGACGTGAGTACTACACGTTTTGATTCAATTTATTACGAAGGTATAACCATCCTAATGCATTACTTCCGATAATTAGGCTAGAACTTATGAAAAACACATTGAACCATAAGGCCAACGGTCAACTTTTTTCTTTCTTTTACCATTATGTATGTATCGCTTATATCCCTTTTTGGAAGAACAAAATGTTTAATTTTAAAAATTTAAAGATCAATAAATGTTCAAAATCATTTCCGTATTTCTAAAAATGGAATTTACCATTACAAAGAACGGATTTTAATCGTAATGCCCAAAATGTGATCTAGTTAAAACGTTACCACCCGATACATAAAGCCATATTTCATTTTCTTGTGGCCACACAAAGATTCATTCTTTAATCCCGCGATTCAGTCGGAAATATACGAGCGTATACGTGTTCGGGTTGGGTTATTTCGGAAGTGTGACGAAGTTCACATGAATAATAAATGAGAAAATGGCGGAGCTTGAACGATGTCGAGCTGAACTCAGCAGAATAAAAACCAAAAAGGGCGTGCAAAGATGAAATTCAAATTTGGCCAGCACATCGCAGATTGGAATTGTTTGCAGGAAAGTAATTGATTTTCAAACGACTAAGAATTTGCTCTCCACCTGTTAAGTTAGAAAAGTCAAACTAGGTCGCAAAATTTGTTGTTGTTGTAATTGTATTCTTTTTGTGAATCTGAGTTGTTGCCTTTTTACATGAATCAGTGTATTCTTTTTGGTCGTTTATTGGTCTTCAATCTTTTAACATAATTATTATTAAAGTTGTTTGTTGAAGAACGAATTTAGAAATAATGGCTGGTTTCTTCAGATTCATGACAACATGAATTTATCTGGTATTACATTATATTTACTGACAGTCTATAAATATATGGACCATGACCCGTGGACCATATCCAAATAAATTTGTTATCTGTAAATTCACAGACATTCAGTACAAAAATTGTAAAGTTGTATTCAAATTTAAAAAAGCGAAGGTTAAAAATAATACGACTACTGATTATATGCTTAAATGTAACCGTATCGTAAGATTTAGAACAATTTGAGGACTTACAATTGTCACAGGAAGTAATCATACAAAGGTGAGTCCTATCGGTAATATAAACAATCTGACTATAATTATATTCCCACATACATTGATTTATGTACAGACCATAGCCTGTATTGAATTTGTATTTGCTTGAAATAGTAGAAGCAAAAATACAAGTGTATTTCAGTTGACACATACACAGAAGTTATTTCATTAATGAATTTATTGTAGCTTGCATGTGCAGATCTAGCATTGATAAAAAAAATTGCACTGAAAACCCAAATCCATGCCTCAATATTTTGACAAAAACACAATTATGGGAAGATTGAATATAAATTTTTTGTTTATCAGAAAGTTAAAATACACGATTAAGATATAATTATTTTTCCTATTCCCCCTTATCATGCTATATTAATTTTGTCATTCAAAATATTTTCAAATTTAATCTCGGAAATTACCTTATTATTTCTCTGAAGTTGTCGTTTTGCTTCCTGATAGACTGAAGCCAACACTCTTTAAATTATTCTTATAGGCTGACCAGGACAAGGAATAAAAACAATGGCTTAATAACAGTGTATGAAGAGCAGATGAAAACATTCTCATATATACCAGAACTCATAACATCAGTTCCCCAGCTCTGACTTACAGCCAAAATATGGATGAGCAGGAAGAAAAAACATGAGGAGGAGGATTCAAGGTGCATCTGAAGGCATTTAACAGTTGCTCTGCTGCCTACTGCGGAGTTAGTTCTAGTTGTATAGAAACAGTTTTGGTTCAAATGATTCTTAATCGGAATACTGTTATGTATGCAACATATTACATGTATATAATTTATATCTGACCAGTTGGTATTTCCAATTTTATCATTGTTCTATTTTTAGAACATAAACTACATGTATGTACTAGAACGTTCTTAACTGTTGTAGAAAACTCATGCATTATATTTAGATAGAAACTTCTGGAATGTTCTTTATTGTTGAAGTTGCTAGATTATGATTACTTGAGAACATAATAGACCTTTCTGGAATTTTCTTAGTTAATATATATAGATTGACATTTTTCATTACTTTTACCTTTTAAGTCATCAGTGATCTTTTAAGTCTTCAGTTACGTTTTAAGTCATCAATATATTTGGAGTATTATTCAACTTGGATATTAAGTGATTTATTGGAGCTTGGATTATTTCAAAATAGATTAAATTATTCTTGTGGATTTTATTGTGGGAATTTATTCTAAATTGTTCTTGGATTTAACTTGGATTTAACTGTGCTATTCAAAAAAGGATCATTCCAGGATCAGACTAGACATTTAAGATTTCATTTTTATTTGGACTTCAGGTATTTGTAAACGTAATTTGTTATTTTATTTTTCTTTAATAATTTTTCAACAATAAATTTGTTATTGTTACAAGTTTGTTGCTGGCTTTTCTTTCTCGTTACGCCTGGCTCGTAACAGAAATAGGGGGCTCGTCCGGGATTTGAATATTTCTTTTTGGCTACATTATTGGAAATTATTACCGTTTATTTTACATTTTATTATTACCGTATTTACTCATCTGAGTTGATATCATAGTTGTTCTATTAAGTGTACCTTTCATTTTGATATTTTTGAAACACATCACTTTCTGAGTTTAAAACCAGCAGCAAGCAGTCATGTCTTTTAATTTAGAAAAGTTTGTAGCTGAACCTTCCCAGGAGGTATTAGATTTGGCTAAGAAAACTGATTTGCTCGATCTTGCAAAAAATGTATAATTTATCAGATATTAAATCTTCAATGCGAAAACAAGAAATTAAAAATCTTCTGATTCATTATTTTGTGGATGAAGATATTTTTGGAGAAGATGCACTTTCTCACATTGTTGAAAAACACTCTGAAATTTCCGAAATAAAAATAAAAGAGCTTGAATTACAATTTAAATTTGAACTAGAAAAAATGCAGTTTGAAAAAGAAAGGGAAGAAAGACAGTTATAAAAAGAAAGGGAAGAAAAAGAAAGGGAAGAAAGGCAGTTGGAAAAAGAAAGGGAAAGGGAATTTCAATTAAGAATGAGAGAATTAGAAATAAAAGAGAAAGCAAATCAGTTTGAACATAGAATAAATTCAAAATTTGATGTTACTAAAAATATTAGACTTGTTCCACCTTTCCAAGAAAAAGAAGTTGATAAATATTTTCTGCATTTTGAAAAGGTTGCTGAGAATTTAAAATGGCCAAGAGAGCACTGGAAATTACTTTTACAGAGCGTCTTAATTGGTAAAGCTCGTGAAATCTATACACAACTTTCTGTTGAACAAAGCTCTAATTATGATAATGTAAAAGATTTAATTTTGAAAGGTTATGAGTTAGTACCAGAGGCCTACAGGCAAAAATTCAGAAATTCTAAGAAAGAAACTGGTCAAACCCATGTCGAATTTGCAAGAGAAAAAGAACAACTTTTTGATCGGTGGTGTCTATCTAAGAAAATTAATAAAAATTATGAAAAGCTTAGACAGCTCATGTTAGTTGAAGAGTTTAAACGTTGTATTCACTCTGATGTTAAATCTTTCTTAGATGAAAAACAGGTTGAAACTTTAGAAGAAGCTGCCCGTTTAGCTGATGATTATTCTTTAACCCACAAAGTTTCATTTATAAATAAAGGGAAGTTCACACCCTCACATTTTAATTCCAAGTTCAGTTCTGGTTATTTATCTGGCTCATCTAGTCAGTCAAATACTCCAAAACCAAAGTCATCTGATGAACATAAAGGTCATAATCCCTTATCTCGTCCTACATGCAATTATTGCAAGAAAACTGGACATCTTATTTCTGATTGCTTTACCTTAAAAAGGAGGCAACAACAACGTGATGAGGCCAAACCCACAGGTCTTACCACTTCAAGGTCCGAACCTCAGTCTTGTATTGATTACAATGCAATTTTGAAGGTCACAGAACCCAAGTCTGATTCTATAATGGAGATTTATTAACCATTCTTTTCGGAAGGTTCCGTGTCACTTATCGGTGATACTTGCCCACCTACTCCTATTAAGATTTTAAGAGACACAGGAGCTTCTCAATCTCTTATTTTAGCAGATACACTGCCTTTTTCTGAGAAGACTTCTTCTGGATCTAGTGTCCTTATTCAGGGTGTAGAGTGTGGTTTTTCTAATGTCCCTCTCCATAATATTTATTTGTCCTCAGATTTGGTAACTGGGCCGGTGGCTGTAGGTATAAGATCTTTCTTACCCTTTAAAGGTGTTCATTTATTGTTAGGTAATGACTTAGCTGGAGATAAGGTAGTGGTTAATCCACTTGTAACTGACACTCCTTGTGTGGATCAGATACCTGACCCCATTGAGCAGGAAATTCCTGACCTTTACCCTTCATGTGCAGTTACTCGAGCTATGGCTAAGAAGGCCATTCAAGAAGACAATTATTGTTCAGATATTGACTTAGCTGACACTTTAATAGGTCAGTCTTTTGATAATGAAATAAATTTTTCTCTTACTCCTACTCTGCCTGAAACTCAGACAGATTTTTCAATATCTGACTTTTCTACACCAAGATCTAAAGATCAAGGTCATGACACGCTGTCAAGGTCACAGCTTATCCAGGAACAACAAAATGATCCTGAGATTTCTGTCCTTTTTCAAAAGGCTTTTAGTGAAGATGAAGCTTTACAAGTCCCTGTTTGTTATTATGAAAAGAATGGGATTTTAATGAGAAAATGGCGACCGCCCGATGTGCCTGCTGAAGAGGAGTGGACTGTTAATCACCAAATTGTGGTGCCTAAATCATATCGCCAGGAAATTTTAAACTTGGCTCATGAAACACCCATGGCAGGTCATTTAGGTGTTAATAAAACCTACCATAAAATTCTCAATCATTTTTATTGGCCTGGCCTTAAAGCAGATGTATCTAGGTACTGTTAATCTTGTCATACTTGTCAGATGGTGGGAAAACCTAACCAGACAATACCTAAAGCTCATTTACAGCCTATTCCTGCATTTGATGAACCTTTTAGTAGAGTTATTATTGACTGCGTAGGTCCATTACCAAAAACTAAATCAGGTTCTCAGTACTTATTAACTATTATGTGTGCTTCTACGCGCTTCCCTGAAGCTATTCCTTTAAGAAATATTAAAGCCAAAACTATTGTCAAGGCTTTTGTGAAATTTTTCACATTTGTTGGTTTACCTAAATCAGTACAGTCTGATCAAGGGTCAAATTTTATGTCTGGTATTTTCCAGCAGGTCATGCATGAGTTAGGAATTACTCAATATAGGTCTTCATCCTATCACCCTGAAAGTCAAGGTGCTTTAGAAAGATTTCACCAGACTCTGAAAAATATGATTAGGTCATATTGTTTTGACACTGAAAAAGACTGGGACGAAGGCATCCATTTATTGTTATTTGCTGTAAGAGAATCTGTTCAGGAATCTCTTGGCTTCAGCCCTTTTGAATTAGTATTTGGTCACACTGTCCGAGGACCCTTAAAACTTCTAAAAGAGAAATTCCTGTCTGAAGATGACATATCTTTAAATTTGCTTCAGTATGTATCAGATTTTCGAAATAGGTTGACTAATGCATGTGAGTTAGCTAGACTTAATTTAAAATCAACACAAAGTAAAATGAAATCAAGGTATGATGAGAATGCTCATGAAAGAAGTTTTAACCCTGGTGATAGTGTACTTGCTCTTTTACGTATACATGGAAAACCTTTACAGGCAAGATACTTTGGTCCGTATACTATTGAGAAGAAAGGGAGTGACCTTAATTATATTATTAATACTCCTGGGAGGCGAAAGCAAAAACAAATGTGTCACATAAATATGTTAAAAGAATATTTTGACAGAGATAGCAAAATTAGTAAACCTATATCTTTTGTAAACTCTGTTCCACAAAATCAATGTTCAATTGAATCTAATAGGTGTGAAAATTTTGAAAAGTCTGATCCTGGTTCAGCGAAGCTTGAAAACTCTGATATTCTGAAAAATCTGGATGAAAACCTTGCTCACTTAGAACCGTCGAAACGAGATGAACTGTAACAGCTTATTTATGAATATGAACACTTATTTCCTGATATTCCCACACGAACTGACAGAATACATCATGACGTCATTCTTGAAAACTCTGAACCAATAAAACAGCATCCATATAGAACAAATCCTGTGAAACAAAAGTACCTAAGACAAGAAGTTCAGTATTTATTGGATAATGACTTTATTGAACCAAGTCAAAGCAGTTACAGCTCTCCATGTAATTTTGTACCAAAATCAAATGGAACATATAGAATGTGTACAGATTATCGTAAAGTGAACTCTGTAACAAAAACTGATTCATTTCCGATACCAAGAATTGATGATTGTATTGACAAAATTGGAAAAGCAAAGTATGTAACAAAGTTTGATCTTCTAAAAGGATTCTGGCAAGTTCCACTTACTGATAGAGCTAAAGAAATATCAGCCTTTGTAACACCAGACGGCTTATATCAATATAAAGTCATGCCCTTTGGTATGAAAAACTCACCAGCAACTTTTCAGAGACTTATAAACATGGTAATATCTGGTCTACACGGATGTGACGCATACATTGATGACGCAATCATCTATTCTGATGAATGGGAGGAACATCTCAAAACAATAAGAGCATTCTTCGACCGACTTAGTGATGCTAAATTGACAGTTAATCTTGCAAAAAGTGAATTTTGTCATGCAATTTGAACTTTTTTAGGACATGTAGTGGGACAGGGTAAAGTTAAACCAATAGAAGCTAAGGTCAAAGCTATCTCTGAATTTCCTGTGCCTACTTGTAAAAGACAACTGATGCGATTTCTTGGTATGGCAGGGTATTATCGTAAATTTTGTAATAATTTTTCGGTTATTGCAGAACCATTGACAAATTTGTTAAAGAAAAGAAACAAATTCATTTGGAATGACAAGTGTCAAATGGCATTTGACAGCCTTAAAGCCATACTTAAGAGTGCACCAGTTCTCTTGGCACCAGATTTTAATAAAAACTTTAAGTTAGCTGTAGATGCTAGTGACATAGGTGCTGGAAGTGTATTGATCCAAGAAGACAACAATGGTGTTGACCATCCTGTTTGTTACTTTTCTAAAAAGTTTAATGAACATCAGAAAAATTACTCTACTATAGAGAAAGAGTGCCTTGCTCTTATTCTTGCTATTCAGCATTTTGAAGTTTATCTAACTTCTTCAAAGTTGCCTGTTGTTGTTTTTAGTGATCACAATCCCCTCACTTTCTTGCATAAAATTAAAAACAAAAATCAAAGGTTGTTGAGGTGGAGCTTATTTTTGCAAGAATATAGTCTTGACATTAGACACATTAAAGGGAAAGATAATTTGATCCCTGATGCACTTTCACGTGTCTAAAACTGTTATTTGCAGTATTTAAAATTTAACATTTATATGATATGATTTGTTATTTTTTTTGTTGTTGTTTGCTATTGTTTGTAATACACATATATATGAATGTATAAAATTGTTTAACATTTCTCCTATGTTATTTGTTAGTTACTTTGTTTGAATTTATGTAAAAGAAATATTCATTTCATTCATATTTCTTTTTCTTGAAGAGGGGAAGTGTTATGTATGCAACATATTACATGTATATAATTTATATCTGACCAGTTGGTATTTCCAATTTTATCATTGTTCTATTTTTAGAACATAAACTACATGCATGTACTAGAACGTTCTTAACTGTTGTAGAAAACTCATGCATTATATTTAGATAGAAACTTCTGGAATGTTCTTTATTGTTGAAGTTGCTAGATTATGATTACTTGAGAACATAATAGACCTTTCTGGAATTTTCTTAGTTAATATATATAGATTGACATTTTTCATTACTTTTACCTTTTAAGTCATCAGTGATCTTTTAAGTCTTCAGTTACGTTTTAAGTCATCAATATATTTGGAGTATTATTCAACTTGGATATTAAGTGATTTATTGGAGCTTGGATTATTTCAAAATAGATTAAATTATTCTTGTGGATTTTATTGTGGGAATTTATTCTAAAGTGTTCTTGGATTTAACTTGGATTTAACTGTGCTATTCAAAAAAGGATCATTCCAGGATCAGACTAGACATTTAAGATTTCATTTTTATTTGGACTTCAGGTATTTGTAAACGTAATTTGTTATTTTATTTTTCTTTAATAATTTTTCAACAATAAATTTGTTATTGTTACAAGTTTGTTGCTGGCTTTTCTTTCTCGTTACGCCTGGCTCGTAACAATACAAATGTTCACAGCATAATAGATTGAAGTTCTCAAGTACTCTGTATTGCAAATTTATCCGATAACATATAAATATCATTTTAGCATGCCTTATTTCCGAAGAAAAAAAAAGACATACTTTTATAGTCATGCCTGGTTGCCATCCGCAAACTTTAACATTGATCGTAAATTTCAAGTTTTTAGTATCATGCTAAATTGTCTTCATACTTCATACGATTATATGACCATAACAAATCTTTGGACAATATTATAACGAAGAACAAAGTAAGCTTGCCATTCATTCATATAAGACCTCTTCAAGCTAATATGCCTGTCTAACTTAAGCTTGTAGTGCTTTCACAGGTCAAACTGCTCAGTACTATCCTTTGTTGAGCATACTGCTTGCATGTTAAGCTTTGCTGCACAAAAAACTTCAGGAAAAAATGAATCATAAACAATTATAGTATAATTTCCTGATTCATAAGCATAACACTTTTTAACTAGCCGGATTTTTTATATCTTAACAACCTTTAACAGGTACTTTATTAATTTATTTTCGCTGCTACTATGAACAGATGATGCCTTCCACTATCGCTTCGCACATCTATATTTCACAAACACACACACACACACACACTTTATATATATATATATATATCTTGTGCAAGCATAATCGTGCACAGTTTTATTTGATTCTTGGTGATATGTTCCCAATATGCCCGCACCGAATTAACGTAAGGTTTTCTTTTATCAAAACAATGGAAATTAACATGACGTGTTAATTGACCGTAATTATATTTATACATTGTTTAGAATTAAATTTTAGATTATTTTAAAGATTGTTTTTTGTCATATATCTCATTGAGTTTTCTTGCATGAAATCTAAACTGACCTATGAAAAGCCATTTACAATTTCTGGTTAACAATTTACTATTGTACGTCAATAGTTCACTTTGGCTAATTTTCCACAATTATTTGATAACTAATAGTCAAGTTTTTTAGTATTATATTTTAATTTTTTCCAGGACAAAATGCTTCTAACAACTTTAAAAGTTTTTGGAGACCTGCTACAGTGTCTGTTTTCAATGCAAGGTCATATGCAACTAGAAGTGAAACTATTTGTTTCTGATCTGGGAAAAGTTGAATACCGGTTTATACTGATGTGTTGATCCCGCCAATAAGCTCGGTGATATAAAGGATGAATGAAGTTGTGCTTACCAAGCACTCTTGCTTAAACCCATTCGGGCAATTGAAGTCTCTTGTTTGACCAGTATTTGTTATAAAGCCATATAGCGTTTTGTATAGGAGCATTTCAAATCAAAGCGTTGTTAATGGGGCTAAATCCTTCCGTAACCCAGCTTGGTCTTCTGCAATTTATCGTTTACATTTTTATAAAAATTTAGTCTTCTAGTGAGTTAACCTGTATATATTTGTCTTAGTATATCTATGAATAAGATTCCACGTAAATTATTTGTGGAGCACTACAATATTTGCTACATTTCAATTTGCTAGACATTCGCCGTTTTCTAAGAGTCTATTATATTCACTTGTTAACAACGGTAAGATATTTATCAATTCTACTAATGAAAACTTCTGGAATGAGTTTGTCTTCACTGCCGCTTTTTCTAGCTTTTAGCTTTTATAACAGATCGTTATACCACTTTATCTGATATTTCAGAATTGAAAATGAATGGATCTATATCATCAAAAACTTCATAAAGCTGTTTGTCTTGTAGGATAATATTTTTATCTGTGATCAAGCTTTCAAATAAACTTTCAAAGTGTGCTTACCGCTCTTCATCATTTATATTGTTAACTTTTTTCTGTAAAGTTGTTTCATATTTGTTAGGTTATTCCAAAATGCTTAAGGGTCATTTGTATTTAATGAGGTTATCTAGATCTTTATTATAGAATTCCGATTTCATCTTTTCACAGTTGTTTTTAAAAACCGTTTAAGCCTCGATATATGTTTCAAGATCATTTTCACATCGACTTTGTCTATATACTCGTAGTAGTCAATACTTAGATGTTATCAGCTCTTTAAACGAATAACCAGATTTTTGGGTCTTGGATATGAAGTTATGTTTCTTTTTAAAAACCATTCGACACAGTCGTGCAACAGGTTGATATACTTGTCTACAATTGAATTTATGTGTGTGTTGTTGCTTTGAATTTCCATAATAAATTCATTTAACCATTTTGATGATAATGGTTCTTCTAATTTTGTCATATAAAGTGTTGTGTTCTCTTTATTTATTTCACACTTCTCTGTCATTTTCGACTACTCCATCTTCATTTAAAATCGTTTGCACTGTATTAAGTTTTAAATGTGATAGGAAATTGTTGAGTTCTATCGCCAAAAGTAAAAACGGACATGTTCTAATATAAGGTGTTACTTATAATCAAATAGTCTATGACACGCATACTATGAATCCAACAAAAGTGAAATTGTCACCTTTATCATTGTATTTTCTACCATTTATTACATATTGATTATATTTAACCATAATTCTATAAACTTTCTTCCAATTCTATTGATTACTGCATCCCGTTGATTCCTGTCTTTGATTTCATTTTAATTAAATATTTCTTCATATTGTTTTTATTCTGGAATGGATGTATCTGTGTTGAGAAGGTCAGATTTCGGGCCTATTCGGGCATTAAAATCTCCGAGTAACAATAAGTCATATTGTTCTTTAACATGTTTAATATCGATTTTTAAAATAGCTTCAAACGTTTCAATACCTTTAGTGACTGTCTATGTAAAATAGGGATTGCTTTTGTGATATTCTAGTATATGCACAACCTAATATAATATAAATATTTGAAATGAATAAAGATTTGTTAATTTTCAAAAATATTCCAAAATCACATTAACGTCTATTCTCGTCATAAATTCCAATATCTTTTGTCTGATAATAGAATAAAATTTCCGCCAATCGCTCTTTCGTAACGTAGACTTTGAACTACAGATACAATTGCAAACGTACTCAGGTAAAATGTTGTATTTCATTTTCAGTTCCTACCCATGATTCAAATTATAAGATAAGTTCAAAAGTTTATAAATAACTTTCATATTCTATGTCTTCTATTTCGTCTTTTAGACCTTCAATACTCCAACTACCAATATTGATCTAAAATGAATTAGGGCATTGGCTTACATCATATTTAATTTCTATTACCTGTTTGGTTTATGCATGTTCATCGATAGCTAGAGACATATGTTGCGGTGCAATTTAACTAAATACTGGACATATTCTGTTCTTTGAGATATTTGTCTTTTTGCGGACCAAAAAAAAACTATTCTATATCCAAGGTATGTGATTGATTTGGGTTGTTTTTACAACTAATTTGCCTGTGTAGACATATCCATGATTCCCCTTTTTTAATAGTTTGTAGTTGGTATCGCTGGCGTCTGTAACTCGCATACCTTTCATTCTTAATTTATTCCTACCTTTGAAGATTTTTGAATATCATCGTCAACGTTAAATTTTATAATCACAAGTCTTTCATCACTTCCGTTTGGTTTCCACATTCTATCTATATGCATTCGAAATGTCATCTTTTCCCAAATCTACGGCAATGCAAGCAACTTTGAGAACATTATAAACAATCATTTGTTTCAAATTTTGCTCAGTTACATTTTGGTTGATGTTTAAGAACAAACATTTGCATATTACATTTTATGACCCACGTTCAAACATCTCTACGTTTTCTGACAGCTTCCAAATGATATCTGCTTTCGTCTCGATTTGAGACATTAGGTGTTCATTGTCTATTTGTAAGGATTAACAAATATCTTTCACTTCCTTGTTTGTCAATTTTAGGGTTGTCGAAGCATCCGATTGTTGTATTTGTTTTTGTTTCATATTTTAAATTTCGTTTTGAGATATTTGATAATGTTGTTTTTCGTAGCTTAATTCGTTTAATTGAGTTTGTTCCAATGACAAAACTATATATAGGTCTGAGCAGCTCGTTCAGAGTCTTTGATTGCTTTTTATATTGCTTTAAATTATTTATTGTCTCTTTTCTTGTTAATTACTCCAGAATTAAATTCCACGTCGCCTGTTAAAGGTAAACTTTCATAAAACGATACCCATGAGAGCAGATAGTGCCCTTCAATGTATTATTCCAGGCCTGAGTAAAACCTTCGACGTTCTCAAATCTAGTTTGATATCTTCTTCGCCTAAAAAATCAAAAAGCCCTGTCGGGATATGAACACACAAAAGGAAGGAGCAAATGGTTAGAAGTCGACGGCCTAAACCACTCAGCAACGAAAACCCCTAAGGAGTATGAAATTTAAGAATTCTGTAATTATAATGTGTATGCAGTTAAAAATGTGAAGCAACTTTAAGGAAGGAAAAAAACTAATGTACTCTTGTTTGAAATATTTTAATACACACAAAAACAAAAATGGAAATAAAGAATAGAGAGAGAAAAGAAATATAGCTGCTATATGTTCATATCCATTTGATAAACTCTAGTCTCATGTTGACTTAATCAGGGACTTCAGTTTATGGTTAAAAGGCGGAACTTTACTAATTGTCGAGTGAACAACTTCGGAAGTTAAGAAGATTGGTGTAACAAGTCATGCAGAATTTTAACTAAGCATCAATGCAATGCTACCAATTATAGTCAAGCAAAATAAATTGATGTACATTTCCATTTATGTAATAGCATACTTTTTTTTAAAAATAGACAAAAATGTTATAGAATATTGCAACAGTATATTAAACTGATAACTTCTTTTTCTGTAAAGGTCTACTGATGTCACATGTGACATCATATGACAAGTGAGCATTTTTTTGTGTTCCACCCTATCCCTAAACACGGTGTGACTCGTCGAAACATGTGTTCCCTGTGGTATGGTCCAGCCCGTCCAGAATTCTTTTTGAGTAATAAAACATCTATCTCCAAAAATAGATTAAAACACGATCCTTAAAGAAATTCCATCACAACAAAATTGAAAATGTTGCAGGCTAGGTAGCAGAATTCAACATTTAACACGAAAATGGTGAAATTTTGAATTTAGAGACATCCGCAGATGTGTTCAAACGGCGGTTATCAAAGACCGTCAATGTGACACAGAAGTGCAATTCCATAAAAAGCGGCGTATGGTCCCCAAGTTATAGAATGTTTTTATTCTAAACGAGAAAACAATGGGCGGAACTAAATGAAATGGAATTTTGAGAGGGGATCTGAGGTTATGGAGCCTGCATATCACAGATAAGACGTCAAAAGACAAATTTAAAAAGCAGGCAACATATCTTTAGATTGATAAAACAGTATTCAAGTAGGAATACTGGAACCACCCAAGTTGAAAATGGCCAAAAAGAAGAAACTTAAAGTACCACATAATATGTTTACACACAAATAATGTTGTGCTGAACGATCTTCAAGAATCGAAAATATAACATCAGTTTTTAAATGTACGGGTAGACTTTTTACAGACGCCACACGGCACAAATAACACGGATGTGACAATAAAATAGAGTAAAAAAGAATCCTTTAAGAAATTCCATCACAACAAAATTGAAAATGTTGCAGGCTCGGTTTGAACTTGAATTAGTTAGTTTAATAGGATTCACTCAGATTTCTTATCCCTCTATCTCTTGGGGGCAAAATATAGAGACAATAAGAATCCCCTAAGAATGCCCAACACGGCAAAATTGAAAATGTTGCAGGCTCGGTTTGATTGAGCCTGTTTATGGACGATACTGCCAAGTACAAACTACCGTCAACGCCCCCTGGCAACCGCTAATAAGCAGAATTCAACATTTTAATTAAACTGGTACACATTTTAATTTGGAAACATCCGAAGATGTGTTAATATGTCGGTTATTGTAACAGGGACACAATCTGTCAGTCTTTATTATATGTCATTAAGAGAGTTGTTTCCCTTGGACCAGTGTTATTCTATGGGTCAGTGGTTATGATTTCCCGCCAGTTTGATCATGTGACTATTGTGTTCAGTTGAGCTCACGTTTTCGAGGAAGAGACATGTACATTGTCCTCATGGTTTTAAATTTTTGTGATTTATGGAATATCAGTATTATTTATAAGGATAGTAACAGCACACTGGAGAGAGAGAGAGAAGAGTGTATATTGTATATGTGTTGATGTAAACACTTAGTTCCATAAACTGAGTGTGGTTACTTAGATGTTTGATTGTATTGAACTAGTCTTGTCTGAAATACATGTTGTGCCAACAGAAAATAAAAGAGATACAGAACCTACAAATCCTTGACTTTTATTCACCCTTTCAAACTGATAAATTTCAAAGGAGTTACTTTATCATGGAATCTTCAATGTGACACGTAAATGTCATTCCATGAAAAGCGGTAAATGGACCCAGGGTAAAAGAATGCGTGTGCCCTTAACGAGACAACAAAGGGCGGAACTATATAAAAAGAAATTTTGAAAGGGGATCAGAGGTTATGAGGCCTGCATATCACAGATAAGACGTCCAAGACAAATAAAGAAAGCAGGCCACATAACTGAGGGGTGATTCCACAGTATCCTAGCGAGGAATACTAGAACCACCCAACAAGAAAATTGCCGAATAGAAAGAACTCATTTACCTCAAGTATAACAATTATGTCGTGTTGAACGATCTTGAAGGAAAATATAACATCTCTGATTGAATATACGCGGCGAATTTTTACAGCATCCACACGGCATAAATAACACTGATGTGACAATAAAATAGAGAAAATAAGAATCGCTAAAGAAAGCCCATCACAGCAAAATTGAAAATGATTCAAGTTCGGTGTGATTAAGCCTGTTCATGAACGGTACTGTCAAGTGTAAACTTCCGCCCCCCCCCCCAGTTAGACATACCTGAGGGAACACCTATATCAGTGTTGCTCTACCTCCCTCCATATATCTAATGGAAGTACCGTATCACGGAAAATCTGCACCTTTTCATGTACCCGACAGTGTTTACTTACCAAAGAAGACGAACGTTCGTTTGTTTTTGTTGATGAGTCGCGGTGCATTTTAGGATTATTTGCATAAATTATGCAATTGAGACCGAGCCGACAGAATCAGATCACTACTCTGAATTATTCGTAATAATGTTCGGCGATGATTTAATGCAAAATGTCAAGCCCTTTTTTGTTACAATTTTACATTTTTTCTATGTTTGTTTATGTTCTAATTATGGCGTATAGACTTTGACTGATTTTTGACGTTTCTGGCGTTTTTACGTATATAATGGTATCGGCAAACGCTTATGGATCTTATGTTTAAATGTATGTTTTATTGTGTAAAGAATGCTTGAATCAAATTACAAATATGATACCTAATATTTTTCAAATTACAATAAAAGCACAACTAGACGGTTAAAGTATTTAAAATTTTATAAGATCATCCAACATATTTTTTAGGAAACTTAGGGAAACTTTGAAAATAGGTACTCATTTTAGTAAATTTTTGGGATTTTTTCAATAGGCTTTCTGAGTAGGAATTTGTTAAAAAAAAAAGAAGTTAAAAATTTGTCTTACAAGTTAACCTTTTAATGCTCCCCGAAAATTTTCGGGGGAGCATATAGTCGCCGGGTTGTCGGTCCGTCCGTCCGTCCGTACGAACAAACGTACGTACGTACGTCCCGAATTCGTGTCCGGCCCATAACTTTGATATTTGAAGTCGGATTTTAAAATTATATCACAGAAATGATTACCATGTTGAGACCTTGAAGGTCAAGGTCTCACAGCATGACCTTGCAGCAAAATGTTGTCTGGTCCATTACTTTGTTATTTGAAGTCGGATTTAAAAAATATTTCACAGAAATGATCAACATATTAAGACGCAGGGTCCGAAACATTTGGGTATCCACCTTGAAGGTCAAGGTCACAGCATTACCTTGCAGCAAAAAGCGTGTCCGGCCCATAACTTTGTTACTGGAAGTCGGATTTAACAACTATTTCACAGAAATGATCACCATATTGAATCGACGTGCCGCATGCAACATTTGGGTCCCTACCTTGAAGGTCAAGGTCATGTCATGACCTTGCAGCAAAATTATGAACGGCACATTACTTCATTATTTGAAGTCGGATTTTACAACTATTTCACAAAAATGATCACAGTATTTAGACAATGTGTTGTGCATAATATTTGGGTCGTTTTTACACTTTGAACTTTGTCTCTGGCATAACTCTGACACAACAAGAGGTATACCTTCCTGTGTCCAAAACCTAATCGGGGAGCATCACCCGGTTCAACCGGCTCTTGTTTTCATTTATTTCATTGAATTGTAGTATAAACAATCATTTGCCTTTGTGGATTGAAAGCTGCTGTTACATTTTATTTCTTACCACAAATTAATGGAAAAAACATTTTTATAAGGATAATATTGTAGATTATTTAAAGGTTCCTAATTCTGAAAAAGGGCCTTTCTAACATCCCAGATTAAATTCAGAAAGGTGGCAATAACTTAATACCCGCACATTTCAGTTTGTATAATATTTGCATACAAGTGTCCGTTAAGGTATATATCTGACCTATTTTGTGAATTATTTAGTTCCATATAATGCCCGTCAGGATGGTCAGACCTTAAATGTAAAGCTATTTTTTTTTAATTTCAATCATAAACTAGAAATGTGTCGTCACGCCATGGATACATGTAGCCAAAATTTCAAAGGTCCAAATTAGTATGCACAAACTGCAAAAATGTGTAATACCGTGGGGGAGAAAATGAACGGAAAATGAAAATTTCATATTATTTTCAAAGTGAAAGGACATAACTCTGCAAAAAAAATCATCGAACCATGACCGGATTCGAACTTTACCTATGCATCCTTTGACATATCCATATGTCAAATTTGAGTTGAATGTGTAATACCTTTGGGGAGTAATGAACCGAAACTGAAAAATTCATATTATTTTCAAAGTGAAAGGGACATAACTACGCAAAAATCATCGAACCATAAGCAAATTCAAAATTGATCTGCCCATTTGTTTCATGTATCCATATATCAAATTTGAGTTGAATGTGTAAAACATTTGGGGAGATAATTAACGGAAACTGAAAATGTCATAATTTGTCAAAGGAAAAGGGGAATGAAAATAATTATCGAACCATGATCAAAAAATTTCGCGAAACGTATTTTTAGTTAAATTTGAGTTAAAAGCTCCAGTTGCGGTTTCGTATTTGGAAAACGGCGCCTTTTTTAAAAAAAAGTTTCCGAGAACATTTCTAAAAATGAAAAATCGTAGCAATTTTACTATTTTTAATAAACCTTTAGAAAATTGCCTTTTCTTTAAATTTTTAACAATTCACCAGTGAACAAATTATTACGTTTCTGAACATCATCTATTTTAAAAGAAAAGCAACATTTAAATTTGGTTGAAAAAAACCCTTTTTACATTTGGGCCCTTAAATGAAACATCTTTCAACAAGGAATTTTCTAAAGTAAAAGTTTTGGACATTTTTTCTATTCTTAACATACGGAAGCTAAAATCTCGATCTCATGGAATACGTAAAAATGGTAACATCAAACGTAAATCAAAAATTACTATTTCTTGCATCTCAGACAGGATTATGTACCATTTACACCGGTGCTAGAAAACTCTGTCTTACACCACCCCCCCCCCATGTAAGACAAGTCGCGTGCTTTAAATGACGTCATTGACGCGCGCCTTTTATGAATGAATCGCGTTCTTAGGATGACGTCATTTTTCCGTAATGAATGAAGTTTTAAGTTCATACGCTACTATAAGAAAAAAGTGCGTAATGAGAATATCAGTTTTCATAATTTCTCTTCCTAAAATAATTGACATGTAATATGCAAGAAAAAGAATCAAACACCGGCTGCTGGTACAGACGGGAATATCTAGCTCTCGGGTAACTGTTTAGCGGAAACTCGGCAGAGCCTCGTTACCGCCGTAAACAGTTACCCTCGAGCTAGATATTCCGGTCTGTACCGGTAGCCGGTGTAAGATTCTTATAGTCTGTTTCCGATTTAAATAACATCTTGACTAATTCGGGTAGACATGTTATGTTATCACGTCTAACATCTCTTTCTCTTCGGTCTCTTAAAACTTTAGACGAAGAAGCTGATAACATAGTTATATAAGCAGATCCTCTATATACTGCAGCCTAACTTATACAAAGTTTTACACAGCATATTTTAAGACTTCATATCGACACCAACGTTGAACATGACAGGCACTTTCTTAAAGTTACTTTTCTAAACAAAGGTATTTATTTCATCGATTTACCTAGTATTTTTCGTGATAAACGCGTTACTGACGCGATTCCTAAATATTTCAAAAACTCTGAGATTCCAATTATTTGCTATAAAGATAAAACTCCTGTCAGAAATATCATTTTTAATTATTACAAAATTGTCACCGACCTAGACGTTGAATCTAATACACCAACTAGTTGAGACTGAAAAAAATCTAAATTCTGTAACTTTGATTTTGGCCATATAATCACTGGTGATTTTGATATAATAAACGACAAGAGAATCCGTAATTTATTTCTTAAAGGACCTAAATATAGAATTCCTTAATTCCAAAAATTGATTTTTATGCTTGTCGAAGTCAGATAGCTGAACCGATCGAGGACTTTTCAGTAAAATGGTGTCGTCGCGAAACTGCTGATAGTAATGCACTTAATTCATGGAAACATAATATATTTTATATTATTGAATCACGCATCGAATTTTACCGTGGTAATGAACATCTTTTTCCACCTAAACCTAGACTTACTTTACGGCATCTCAGAAAGAATATATTAGCGTTCCACTCTAAATTTGTTTTAGTTCCGGCAGACAAGGCGGCCAATAACATAATCATTGAATGACGTATTCATCATATAAATGTTTTACAAAATGAACTTAACAGCACCAATACTTATTCTAAAACCGTTCTTTCTGAAAAAGATATTGTGAAAAGTCATGTTTCTAGTATTTCTAACTTTAAAGTACGTGTTGATGAGAAAGAGCTTAAACTTCCTATCATGTACTGGATTCCAAAATTACATAAACATCCATATAAAGCCCGCTTTATTGCTAATTCTTTATCTTGTACTACCAGTAATCTTTCTATTTTATTGACTTCTTGTCTTACTGCCATCAAGACACATGTAATTAGATACTGTGAAACTGTTTATGAAAATACGAGCAAAAATCTGTTTTGGTCTATTAAAAATTCAACTGTAATTTTAGATAAGTTTAAAGTTAAGAATTATCAAGCTTCATCTGTAAGTACTTACGATTTCTCTACCTTATATACAACATTGCCGCATAATCTTTAAAATGATAAATTAGTATCTTTAATTCAAAAAACATTTGCAAGAGAACATGTCACGTTTCTTGCTTGCAATTCAAAGAAGGCTTTCTTTACCAATGTTATCATTAAACAATATACAATGTGGACCTGAGACGAAGTTTGTAACTTTCTTTTTTATTAGATAACATTTTTGTCAGGTTTGGCAATACAGTTTTTAAACAGGTAATAGGCATTCATATGGGAACTAATTGTGCCCCCCCCCCCTTGATAGCTGATTTATTTCTTTACTGTTATGAGAGGGATTTTATGTTAAGTCATTCCCCTATTTCGTATCAGGAAATTATACACGCATTTAACAACACTTCCCGCTACCTTGATGATATTTTTAACATGAATAATCCTTATTTCGATCAATTGGTTTCTAAAATATATCCGAGTGAACTTAAATTGAATAAAACTAACTCTTCAGACGTTATTACATCTTTTTTAGATTTAAACATTTCTATCATTAACAATACTAAAGTAACTAAAATCTACGATATAAGAGATAATTTTGATTTTAATATTGTTAACTACTGACATTTAGATGGAGATGTACCTCATGCTTCATCATATGGGGTGTATATTTCTCAATTAATTAGAATTGCTAGGGCGGGAAGTCGTGTTGATGATTTTAATGAACGCAGTTTATTTATTACTAACAAACTTCTTAAACAAGGTTATCGCTATCATAAATTGTGTAAATATTTTACTAAGTTTTACCATCGTTATTCAGACTTAGTTTTTAAAATTTAAATGTAATTTAAAAACTCTTTTACGACAAGGTATTACCAGGCCAGACTTTTTAAATCTGTCTTTTGACGTCTTATCTGTGATACGCAGGCTTCATAACCTCTGATCCCCTTTCAAAATTCCATTTTATTTAGTTCCGCCCATTGTTTTCTCGTTTAGGGCACACGCTTTTTATTACTTGGGGACCATACGCCGCTTTTCATGGAATGGCACGGAAGTGTCACATTGAAGGTTCCATGATAACCGCCGTATGAACACATCTGCGGATGTTTCTAAATTCAAAATTTTACTATTTCATGTTTAAATGTTGAATTCTGCTTAAGCCGGTGCTAGGGGGCGTGGACGGTAACTTGCACTTCCCAGTACCGTCCATGAACTGGCTCAATCTAACCGAGCCTGCAACATTTTCAATTTTGCCGTGTTGGGCTTTCTTTAGGGATTCTGTATTCATCTATTCTATGGAGATGTGGTTTACAAACTTCGTAGGATCATGGGTCATAGTAATTTTTCTGCCGTCTTCACTAAAATTATCAAACGGTTTATTAAAAGAGGTTATGACCCAATTATTTTAAGGCATTCCGCATGCTTGGTGTTCAACTCTTTTACAGTTGGACGCTACGCTTTCCTCTTTTGACTACATCTGACGGACCAAGTGGAAGACTCTATGATGGACAGTTCTTAAAGCCCTTTCGGGACTGAATTGTCTTAATGTTCGTCTTCTGCCTTGCTTCGTCGGGCCCTTGTAGGTGATTTTCTTGTTGCTCTGCCTTCCTTTAAGGCATTAAGGCATTACTTTGGTAATGGTCATTAGGCAGTAACTTTTTCTACATATTTACATAATTTTGTATGTGTTTCATTTATTTCGTCTAATGTTACCATGACCATTGTTTTAATTTTATATACATTTTTGTGTCATTCAGGAACATATTGGGGCTAAGAGTGAGGTTTTGCGCGCCTAAAACCTGTTTAAACTCCCCAGTGGTTTAACTACCACTGACCGTTCCAAGGCGGTACCCCTTTGTGTTCCTTCACGTATTTTTCTTGTCTGTATTGTTACTTGTTTTTGGATGTTTGCGTGTTTTGTGATGTCTGTCTTGTTGGATTGTTTGATTGTCGTTGACGGTAGGTATTTTCTCCCCCCCCCTTCCATTTTTAATTCCCTACCCCACATTTTCACCCGTACAGCCCTTTTCCCTTTTATTCCCTTATGGGCCTGTTTTGTTTATATTATTTCACATTACATGTCCCGCTCCTTTCGCCCTTGTGTCCACTCCAGGTACTTGTTTGGTGCCTTCTGGGTGTCCTGCTTGAGTTTGTCCGGGGGCAGCATCCTGTGAACGTTGCCTTTGCCTTGTTGATCTTTAATCTTGTTATTGAATGTGTGATACCGTTGGAAAGATAATAAATTTTTGATATTTTCAAATCTGCCGAAAATCATCGAACCATTACCAAATTCGAAACTGACCTGTATTGTCTCTTGATATATCCATATGTAAAATTTGAGTTGAATGTGTGCAAGTGTAACTAAGATAATGAACCCAAACTGATGATCTGATAATGACGGAATGACAGAATGAAGGAAGGACAGAACAGGGTATTACTATATGCCTTAGCCATTTTATGAGGGGGGGGGGGGCATTAAAGTAAACCTAACATCATCAATTTAAATTACCAGGTGTGCATTTTTGAATCCGCTATGCCTGTTTTTAATGCGCTTGATTTTTTTCACGTTTTCTGTATTTGTAAAAACATTCGCATGTTTTTAATTACCCGAATCAACAGATTAACAACACCTATGGAAATAACGAAAGAAACATTGATCCAATGAAACAAACACAAGAAAGCTTTCTCATCTCTTTTAAAATTCTAATTTTAAACAATACAAGTTGAATCAAAACAAAATTGATTCAAAAGGAAATACATGTATTGTATGTGAGAACGTTTTGTTGTTGCTATAATAATTCAACAAGCTGTAGCACGTTCAGATAAATTACTTAACAACAGAGTCATGGTGGCCCTTGTATCAATTGCCTGATTATTGAGGTTGTGAATTAATATTGCAAATCATCTAATAAACGTTATTGAATTATTTCCAAGATATTTGGATATTAACCGTATCTTTTATAGTGTAAACAAGGTTTCCTCATATAAGGGCTTTGTAACCTAGTTTTTGATCACTATTTGGACTAACTATAATTTAATTTGAGCTAAAATGCATACAAACAAACTGTCTGACCACGATATTAAGACCAAAGCAGTAGACTCTACATATGGTATGTTATAATTAACTTCTGCAGTCAAAGCTTATAATATTACGTAAAAATTACTACCGTAATTATCACTTTTCTCAGACTGATCCTAAATTCCTTGAGCAATTTGTATTCTGTAAAACTTCTATGTGTTGAATATCAATTATTTGACTTCCAATAATAGTATGTGTCGCAGTAAATTAAAAGTCCTGATTCATTCCACTATATAATCTGTTTTTAAAAACCTATGTTAGTTGATAATTTTAAATAATAACTTGAGAATCTTGAACAATAAATAATTCGAAGTCCATTGATTAATTCTACAATGTTTCTGGCCTCGAAAATGATGGCTGATCAACCTGATTGACAGGTGATTATTACAGACATTTGATCTGGAAGCCTTTGTTTGAAAATAAGCTATGGCATTATTCTTATTTCCAAAATTGTAGTTAAAATAAACAAATCGAATTATTTACGTTTGAGATTTCCACAAGGGGACTAATCACAATGACCTGGGTCCGTTTTCAATATACATATTTAGATAGTTTGTATACTTACATGATATTTTCCTAAACTAAATGTAAGATAACCCTAATTAAAAAATTACTCTAAAATTAGAATATTCTTAAGTAAAAAATGTCTGAAGATTTTTTTTCTTATTATAAAGAGAAATTTCTTAACTACGATGCAAGGCTATTTCACTAAAAAAGTAGAACTGAGCATTATGCGCGCGCCTCCGTCTGCTCGTCTGTCTCTTGGTGCATTCATATCACTTTTGTGTCCGCTCCATAGCTTTTGAACTGCTTAAAAATGAATAACATGTATTACTTTTAAAGGTACTTTTTTAATACGAGTCGATTTTTGTTCCATTTATCGAATTGATGGCAGGATTTGAGTTTACCGTAAGCGAAATGAACGTTTTACCGACTGCTGTGTACTAGAACCAGATCGTATTTGTCGTAGGGGTTCTGCCTTTGTGTGGGCAGACATTGCACTTGGCTTTCACTCGGCTTTCACACCTATCCCATCGTTAACGAAGTGAGTTTTAATGACCAACATTACCGAGGTTAAGTTCATGCAAGGCATATTATCCCACTGTTCAAATAATGCCAATATCGCTTTTTAATAACCACAACCATACAGTTAGGAACACAGTTGATTTCCTCCGGGCAAATAACATAGCATTAATAAATGGCTGGTCTGCTAAAAGCCCTAATCTAAATTCCATTGAACAACGTTGGAATAAGTTGGACAAGCGTAAAAATGTCCTTTTATTCAGTCTAAAACCACGATTATCTTTATTCAACCGATTTAGCAGTCCGGACGTTATGTTGTTATCAGTCAAACTCACAGTTACTGTCCACCAGGTTGACAATGTCGTTCTTGTAGCCATTATTTGATAAGATGTCTTTGTAAATCTACTTCAGTTGTTAACACGCGAATTCCCGTATGCATTCACAGCAAAGCATATCAGCATTTTAACGGCATTTAAACAATACTGCATAATCACATGAGTATGTTACATAATTTGGCTTCTAATGCCTCCAATGGTGACACTTATTTTATCTTATTTCATTTCTTTAAGCAGCTACTTCTAACTACCACTTACAAATGTTCCACTCTGTTTGTATTCATTTTTTATTTCTTTTATACATTGTACGAATGACAAAAATCACGAACATAGAAAAAATGTTAGGGTAAATAATTCATTACTATCAACTGAGATATGCACATGCCACCATTTTGTCCGTGCAAAGTTCTGAAATACCCAATAGCCGCTCAAACCAACTGTCTATCATATTTCTCTGTTTATCAGATAAATGTTTAACACTTATTCCCAATAAGCAAGTAGAAATATTAATTTTAAGCATTCATCTCGACTCGACGGTGTCTCACATTATTTTCCCTGGTATGACTCACTTTTTGATGGGTCTAGATTTAGTAAATAATGTGTCCATCTGATTTACTTTGTCTAGTGTTCCTAGAATGTGTACAATAATAATATCTAATGAAAGCAGCAAAAGTACGCAATATACTTTAGTTTTACGACATTAAACTTACCATTCTTTTCTAGTGATTCATTATGTATATATTAAAACTTTTTTTATTTTCTCTCCGATACCTTTCAGTAAATCACTTAAAGGGAACTGGTCTGTAATGAAAGTCCGTATTACAAATGAATAATAACGTAAATATTATTAAGTATTAGACGTAACATTCTAGCAATATGGAAATTTTCATATATAGTCAAAGAAGGCCGGAAACGTGCATTATTCTACAACAATGCACTCGCCGTTCTCATTACCACCCCGTGTATTTTCACATTGAGGGCGCCAATTTGTTTAATAAATCTGATAAATAAAAACATTTTTTGTTGAGAAAACTATCTTAAATGAATGAAAATGGTCTAACTAAAAAACTAAATCCGAACACCAATATCTTTTATTCAGTCGTTAACGATGTACAGACGTTTAAAGTGTTGTTTACGTAACGTCACAATGGAGCTCCAAACAGCACGTGCAAAACAATCAAATCAAGCACTCTATTTTAATGTCGCAAACGAGTTAAGTTTTACATTTATTTGACTTTTGATGATTTGTATTTCGCTTGAAAAATTTTAGAGTGAAATGAAAGAAACAAACACAGTTTTATCGACGTTTTCAAAATTCGTTTTCTCAAAACACGTACACCTAGATGAAGATGTAGATTTAATGACATTTTTTTCCAACCCACTGGAACAGCCTTGAAAAGAACGTTTCTGGCGAAAACAAATTTAACCAACAAACATAAAGTCCAACTTTTAATAATAATAATATTTTTTCCTTGACGTGTTAGAATGGAAATATATATTAATTATAATTCTTCGTGCATTTGAACTCAAACCGTGTATTATTCTACAACAATGCACTCAGAATTTATTCATTTCCTAAACAACTCATGATAGAATTACAAATGCAAGATGTTTGGCAAGTGTGACATGCATGATGCGATGAATTAAATAACATAACATAACATAACATATAGTTTATTAGCATAATATGTGTTTACATACATACATAGCCATTTACAATGCAAGAAGTGCAGACATGAAATTTTTAACAGAAGAACATGATCAAACAATTCAAAAAGGATAAGTATATTGATAACATGTACATTCAGTCAATTTTCAAAAAAAACAATACAAATTTTCAACTGTGACTAGATCAGTAAATAAAAAATAACTATAAAAATTGCGTTTCTTTGATCATTATATAGTATGATAGTATAAAATACTAAAGAAATCGCCAGTGTATTTAAACATTGTTAATTGGTATTTCGTAGTTGAAAGGCAGAATATATGAATTTAGCAACGTTGGTAATACTTTTTGAGGATTCGCATGATAGAAGGGTTATGAACTTTTGGATTGATGGCCATCTACAATAATATGGTTTAAAATATTTTGGTTCTTAGTTCACTATATTTCGGGCATACTAATAAAAAATGATACTCATTTTCAATCATGCGCATATTACATTCTTGGCAAATTCGAAGTCGTCGATCGACATTTTGTATCTTCCAGTTTCGATAGCTAGTTGATGAGAAGACAATCTAAATTTAGATAATGCTATTTGATATTTTCTTTCATTTATACATTCTAGATATTTTTCAAAATTAAAAGTATGTTTAAATAGACAGTATGAAGATAATCTGTTAGAGTTGTTGATATTAGTGTACCAAGATTGTTTATAAATATCAAGGATTCTCTGTTTGATGAAATAATAAGGGATGACTATATTAGTTTGATTAATCCATATATCAGCTAATCCTACTTCCTCTAGAATATGTTTTATCTGATAAGCCCAATTCATGTTGTTATATGTAATATTTTGATTTGCATCATTTGACAACATAAAATAAACCTTTCTTATTAATACATTGGTAGATGTCAATATTTTAATCCAGTATTTAATCATCAATAGTTTTCTATATATTTTCATAGGTACTCTTCCAACCTCACCATATAGCCCTTCTAGATTTGTAGATTTTTTTACACCAAGCACCTTACGTAAAAATTTACAATGTATCAACTCAATAGCTTTTGATTCGTGATTTCCCATATTGGTGCATTATAATTTAGGACTGATCCAACTAGGTTATCGAACAGATTACATTTATCTTTATTGGTTAATTCTATTTGGTTGAAAATAATGAACAAGTTGTGTAAAGCATATGATGCTACTGTGCTATCCTGCTTTGCGTTCTGTACCAAGAGCCATTTTTAAAATAGGTGTGTTCCTAAGTATTTGAAGGATTTAACAACCTCTAATTGCTGTTCACATAAAATAAAATTATGTTGTGTATGGCGGGCCCCTTTCGAAAATCATTATTTTTGTTTTGTCGGTGTTTATTTTTAGGCCCCAAGTATCACAATAAGCTTCTAGTTGTTTAGTAAATCTTGAAGTGCATTTTGAGTTTTTGCAAAAAAGTACCGAATCATCGCAAATAGTAAAATGAACAGTTTTAGCTCGTCTAGAGTAAATATTCCTTCAATGTCTGTGTTTAAATTTTCGACGATATCATTATAAAGTATAAAAAACATTAGACTAGAACTTGGTCTCCTTGTTTGACCCCAATATGAGATTCGAAGAAGTCTGAGTATTGGTTTTATATCGAATACATTGTTTAACTACACTATACATAGATTGCATAGCTTTAACAATTTTTGAACTGACATTTTCAGAATAAGTTTATGCCATAGAAACGTTCTATCTATTTTGTCGAAACATTTTTCATAATCTACAAAAGCTGTGTAAAGTTTTTGCCACAACTGAATGATTTGCGATGACTGAGTGTAATAAAAAAGATACAATCCGTAGTTGTTCTACCCTTTTGGAAGCCAAATTGATGATCATTTAATTTTTCATTTAATTGCGACCATTTTGTGACTCTATTTAATAATACTTGCGAATATATTTTACCTAGTATGTTTATAAGACATATACCCCTATATTTGTTTGGATCATCTATGTTCCCTCCTTTAAAAATTGGTACAATAATTCCTTGCCCCCATATTTCTGGGTACTCCCCTTTATTAAATAGTCTGTTAAAAAGTGAGTGTAATACTAATGCAATCTTATTATATGAACATTTATAAATTTCAGCGCAAATTTCATCTATTCCACTACTTTTATTATTATTTTGTGAGAAAACAGCAAACTTTATTTCATCATAGCTATTTTTCTCCATCCAAATAATCGTCATATATTTGATCAATTTCAACATTTACCTGGTGTATTTTCCGGTACTTCACCGTATAAATTTTGGAAATGATCAAACAAATCATCTATATTTAGATTTTCGGACTCATAGGTTTTTTCTTGTATTGCCGTTTAATATTTTTCCAGAATTGCCTAGGTTTTTCTTTGGCCATTCTTTGTAACTCTATTTTTTCTTGCTTTTTATTTGCATTTTTTTGCTTTTTTTAATCTTGTTATAGTTACTTTTAGCACTTAAGAATATATGTTTATTTTCTAGAGTTTTGTTTCGGAGAAACTTATTTCTTTCAATTTTATATTGTTTACGTGCATTAAAACATTCGTGATTAAACCATTTTTGTTTATTACAATTTGGTTTTGTTTTATTGTGTAACGTTTTCGTTTTGCCAAACACAATCAAAAGAGTGCTTACGTATTATATCAACAAACTCTTTGACAACATTATCTATATTAGTTTCTTCATTTTCAATTGACGATATGACATTTGTAGATGTGTTCATCTAGCCTATTTAAGAAATCATCCACATTGTAGGAGATCCCATTTTATATATTGCTTATTTGAATTATCATCATACGAGGATGTTCATTTGAAATTTGTTTAGACATTAAAGTACATTGTAAACCAGAGTGGTCAAAATTCGTTCGGTTCAGCTATTTTAAAATATGATATGATGCTTAAAGTCTTGTTATCGAGCCAAAAGGTAATCAACAGTGCTAGAGCCATTTAATGAATGGAACGTATACTCTCCATGCTTATCGAAGTGCAACCGGCCATTACCTATGACCAAAGATGTATTTTTACATAAATCAATAAGACGTCGCCCCCTTGGCGTCAATGACGTGGTCACAAATTACGAGTTGGAATGTCAAAAACATTATCAAAAGTATCAAAATTTTCAAAATTTAGATATCTATCAAAATTAACAAATCGCTACATGTCGAAGTTCTAGAATTTAGGTCACCTAAAACTAATATTTTACCTCTATGTTTAAATCGTTCTATATCAATCAATTTCTTCATAAAAAATCAAAATTATCTTGGTCAATAACATTTGAACTTGAAGGTACAATATATGTGTTACAAATCAGTACGTCTTCGTCAAAATCAAACAAAGTTTTACATAATTTTTTATCCACATAATACCATTTTTTGATGTGGTGAAACACAGATATTTTATCTTTAAAGCTATGTTTTTAAAGTACAATGAAAGTCCACCACTGTATCTCCCTTTGGTAATGTTACGTGTTTTATTTCCATGCAAGTGGACACCTTATTATACCCTTGATATCAAGATTAAAATGCACATTTTTATTAAGCCATGTTTCTTGTAGCAAAATGATTTCATATTGATTAAGGATTTCTAAAAGTCTGGATCACTTATTTTTCTAACGAGACCGTTGACATTCCATGATAAAATTTGAAATGTTCTTGACTGTCTTAGTTTTTCACAGGCATCATAAAGGCTGGCGGGTCGATAACCTTGTTGTTCATGTAGACTTTGGTCAGTTTTCCGTTTACTGTAAAGCTTTCGTCCCTGTTTTGACGTACCGATTTGCCGGCCTGTTCGTATCCATTTCGATAAGGTCACCAAACATCTTTCTGGCATCACGAGTAACTTGGGGGCGCTGTACCCCCACTCCTTGTCGGGCAGTCTTAAGTTTCTCCTTGACGTCCTTGTCGAACGATTTTTGCGGAATTGTTTCACGTTTCGTCGGGATTTCCGAATTGGCAACGATGGGTCGCGGTTTCTTGGCTCGATCGCCGCCCAGGCGGTGGTACCTTTGTAAATTAATGGATGTACTGTCAATACTAAGTTTTGTCGGAGATCAGTTCCTTGACAAGAGCGCGGCAATCCTCTACTGGAGCACCGTTGTTTACAAGTGGAGATGGCGTTTTCCGCGATTCCATAGAATATAAGATTGTCATTCATTGACCGTGTTTGAAGACTAACTGCAAATTTTCAAGTTCGAAATTCTGTTTTTCAATATCAGCATTCCATTTCTTAATTTTGGTCTGTTCATCTTTTTAAAAAGATTATGTCGCGCATGTGTTGTTTCGACATCCTGATGCAAAAATTTGCACGCATGTTTTCCAATATCATTTACTTGTTTAGTTGAGTCCAGAGAGTTTGATTTCTACATCTGACACTTTGATTGTAAGCTGATTGAGAGTAGATTCAACTTTTTGCGAAGATATTTTTAACGCTTTGACCTCTTCTATCAGATCGATGGCCCATGCCGGGGGTTGTGTAGCAGTCGGTGAACCATACATTAATTGTTGTGCAAGTCCTTGCTGTGCCAAGTTCAACAACTGGTTAGGGCTTGTAGAGGAAAATACAAATACTTATAAAACGGATAATCAAAAGTTCTGAAAGAAAATATAATTTATCATCCTATATTCATTCTAAATCACTTTAAAGTCCATCAACATACTTTTCCAAGCAATTTAATTCTAAAGAATATTTAAATGATACATTTGTATCGATGTTGCTTATGGAAAATTTTAGACGTATTCACTTTTAAATGACCCTTCTCTATAATAATAGTTTGTAATGACGTTGACCTTCATTTTCCGTTCTCTAATGAAACATCTCGTCATGTGGTAGCTTTGTAATGTTTTCGATTTATTTATTTACAAACAAATTGATTATATGATAAATTTTTAATTCTTAAGCCTTACTTCCAGATTGGGTGTTAGGGATTGCAGAATTACTATTAAATAAAAGTGATAATGTGGTGCAATGCATTCGATTTGTTCAAGGTAAGTGAGGAGCATAAAACTGTATTATAATTATAAAGTTTCTTTGTACCATTATTGTTATATTTAAAACCGAATTATCGTGTTTTTAAAAGTTATAACACGTGAGACAAATAGGTGGAATTTTGGCATTTGTTTTCCAATTAGCCCTTTACAGCACGTGCCAAATTAAATATGCGAATATAACATATCTTTCTCTTATAATATCTTAGTATTCGTAATCCAAGGGTCGATGTTTAGATTCTCAGGAGAGATGAAAATAAATCTCAAACTATGCAACTGGTTATTTGTCTCACGATCCACAGTTAATTCATCTAACTTGACAAGTTTTCGGACACTTAAGGTTAAATTGACCGATCGCTGAGATGTTACAAACATCTTTAAAATCGGTGTAAAAAGTTATTCCTTTGAAGCATTAAAATCAGAAAAAATGAATGAAAATTGCATACTCGGTTTGATTTAGCCTGTACATGAGGGATAATGAAAAAGTGCAACATATCTCCCTTGAGCGGTACTTAAAAGTGCTAGATCCAATAAACCCGAAGGACCAGAAAAAACATAACACTGATGTGAAGTACGGGGCAACATATTTACGGCTGCCACGCGGAACTTTACACATTATCTCATTATAATACAATTTAAATGTAATTTATAGCGTTTATTGTTACCCCCACTTAACTAGAGGTCCGTTACGACCACAAAATGTCCTTAGCGCCGATTTAAGCGGTATTCAATCCTAACCGCTAAATGTTAATGTATTTGTATTCAAATCTGGTTTTACGCCATATCAAAGGCAGAACATATTATTTATTGATTAAGGTACAATTAGAAATAAAGTATTATATGGTAGAACATCTCTTTTTTGTCCCCTACCGGTTCAACCGGAGGGGAGTTTGGGTTTACATTTTTATTTAACTTAAATTTCGGATAGATGGCAGTATGGAGAAACATTCTAATATTGACTATGAGGAGTAAATTGTGTTTATTGAGACGTGCCCTACTCGCCAAGCGTCGGCGACCACGTCATAATTTCTGATTCAAGTTTTTACATTTTTTTACTACAGATTATTTGAATTTATTGTTCTTATCATCAACCACATCATATGTGATAGGTTTACAACATTATCAGACCTACCCTTTGAACTTAGAATTTTTGTGAAAAAAGATGATTATTTTTTATAATTTCTTTTTTTCTTAATTTATCTACTTAAACTAAATAAATATAAATGTGTCTTACTATCACTCAAACCATTTGTAAGAAGGTTTAGTATTCTAGCTTCTAGTATTCTAGTATTTCCAGACTTTAACTTAGATTATTTTCCAGAAACTATATTTTTAACTCAAATTTCTTCATTTCTGATAGCATTTACTTCAAACTCCCGCATCATAATAATATGACAAGGGTTATAAATCTAGCGTCCATATTTCCAGAATTGTCTCCTCCTTTAAAGTAAGTTATTTCTTATTCATTCATTAACTTTCTTATTTCTCAAGGGATTTACTTAAAATTTCAAATAGACATTCATTATCAACACTATATCATATGTGATTAGATTTATCGGTCATGGGTTTCCATGATTATTTTCATTTTGAACAAAATCTTTATTTGCTTTTTTTTCTTCTTTGTTACCATAAATGGTATATTTAAAAAAAAAAATTTTCTCACTTGTTTTTCTTTTTAACTATAAATGGCATCTTCTGTATACTTAAGATAATTGTTCTTTGATACACTCACATCATGTTTGACAATGTTCATGAGTCTAGTATCTTTAAATTCAAGAGTTTTCTTCGTTTAGTTTCAACATTTTGCTTTTAAAAATGTTGTTTTCTGGTAACAACCAGAGATGTTTAAATATTTACTCTCAGAGTGTCTTTCAGTCCGTCTGTCTCTCTGTCCGTTACTTTAAACTGTTTCCTCAGGTAACTTTTAAAGAACTTTTCCAACAAATTTACTTAAAAAAGGGAAAACTTAAAACATTAGTTTTACATATTCATTCTGAGAAAATTGGATTTTTTTATTGTCTGTTGTAAGAGGGCTATCCGGAAAGTTCGTAGAAGAGGCTATAAAATTAATATAAGCAGTTATTTCAATATAAGTATTTAAATGCTACATATGTTTTGAATAAAAGAAATATTCGCAAAGCGCCGATCACCATAGCAGCATGATCAACGAATCACGGAGCACTTTGATTTCATAACGATGGCTACTTGAATAATAAGTTGCTAAAAGGTGTAATTGTAACGCAAACTCTCGATTTAATATTGTGACATCAAAGGATACTAGTGAAAATTATGACGTCATACGTAAATAAACAGCTTGTTAACGATGGTTGTTGGCAATAAAGGTGCGTAAATTATTTGTTGCAAAAATGACGTCAAATTCAATGACGGAGCAACGTAATGTTATTTAACTTCATAGCAACTCATATATGGTACCAACTGAGATTTTAGTTGTTGTTTTTTTCAGCCACAAATTGTTCAAGGCAACTTGTGTGTTTTTTAAATGTCAAACAAGATTAAAAAGCGGTCATGACATCATTAGGTATAAGAGCGCTTCTGACGCTCAAAAGTAGCATGGCCGATGTATCGTAGATTGCGTTATAAACATAATTTCAAACATTTCTATGTTAAAGACAAAATAAGACTCAAAATATTTAAGTTTATTTATCACATTAACCGCGGCGCAGGAGTGTAATAAAGCCATTTAATAAAAACGATATTACACTTAGTCTAGTGTAATAACACTTTGACGTGACGTCATTTTTATTTTATATATGTGATAAAAAGAATATTATGTTCGTTTAGATTCAATACTAAATGTATTGAACTCGTTGAATAAATAGAGGATATTTGTTTAGTTCAGTGTAAGATCGGAATATATTTCACCGAGTGAGCACCAAAAGGTATATTTCACGAGTGGCGCAGCCACGAGTGAAATATGAACTTTTGGTGTTCACAAGGTGAAATATATTTCAATCTTACAATAAACTAAACAAATTTTCTTTTTATTATATGCAAAGAAACGTTTTAAAAAGACATTTAACCTTATACTGAATGAAAAGCGCGCCAAATAATAATACAATGTGACGTCATTTACGACGTCACGTCATTAAGTTGGTACCCAGTACTGTGCACGCTGGTATTTCAATGAAACAACGTAAGGGGCTTAAATTCAAAACAGTGAAATTATCAAAGTGATAATTTCACTGTTTCAAACAGTGAAATTACCAGTTTTATATCACTGATATATTTCTGTAAACCACCGAAAAGCATGTAATAAAACAATATTATGCTCGTAAGAGGATTTTATTCAACTCGTTCTATAAATTTAGTATTAAACAACACTCATTCCTTTATTTATGTCATTCATTCATTCATTCAATAGCATATTACTGGGGTCCTAACCGGTAGGGAACTTATGGGTTGCTTGCCATACTGTGATAATTGCTTGTACATGTAATTCACGATTGCTCTAGTTTTCGAACGGTGATACAAGTATTTTATAAAATTGCATTTTAGGAAAGCTACACAATTTGTAAAATAAAGCATAATCCTATCACTCACATATGTTTAGGGTCAGACTTTAAACTTACAACAAAGCATGTATAAAGTTTATCCTTTAAAATAATAATTATTTCGCCATTTTCCTAATTTTCTATGCGCACATCAAATATTTCACATAAAAAAACTCTTTTTGTCTTTCTTTCAGAAATGGGCACCGGCTCAGAAACAAGTGGTAAGTTAGTTTTTTTTTATCTTATACGAGTATATATAATTGTTAATATAATTCACACGCCAAGAGCAATTATCCCGAAATTATTCAATTCATACCTGATTCTTTATTGTTTTTTAAATTTCTGTTTGTCCGCTGAAACAGTCCTACTGTTACATGTAATGATTGTATGTTTTATCTCCTTGTCATCATTTGCGGTATAACAAATTAGTCAAGAAAACTCGTTGGTCGTCAAAAAGGGGAAATACTTGATAAAAAAATATAAGCCCATTTATATTTCACGTGTAACGAGTTATCCACAGACAGAAAATTTTCGTTGCCTCAATAACCTTTCGTAAAAATTGATTAAAATTTGGATGAAGCAATTGAATAGAAAGACAGATACTGGACCTAGCATTATCAAAACTTTATATATGATTAACAAGTACATAGACACATTTTCATATTGTATAATTTCAGGAGCTCGTTCTTCGTCACCAGTTGATGGTAACAGTTACTGTTTTTTTTTTTTAACAAAATTCGTTCAAAAGAAACTTACAATGTCAGTTTTTGTTACAAGGTTATAGTTTATAAACGCGCTGGCGCTAATGATATATCAGAAAATAGTTGTCCGTTAAAAAACATTGAATTCTCGCAATCTTCATAATTCTGTGATGGGAAGCTGACTTTGTTTGTTCTCTAGCTTCATTCATTATGTTTTCACTGTACGTGTCTATTCACATTAAGTTTCTTAAACTACCTAAAATATGGTAGTATTCGTACTTCTTATGTTAGGTGCAAGGAGAGCGTCACAGATTCTCTCCATGCAATGTATTCCATTAAGTTGTTTGTTTTGATACTGTTGTTATACATTCAAACAGCTTTTTTTATTTTGCTGAAAATCAGAATATGAGTCATCGATAAATAAGCGCGAAACGTTTGATAAGAAGATAAAAATCGGTAATTTTAAAGCGTACAATAAATCTTGTTGAAGGTTTCTTCATTTTAACAAAAAATGACAAAGAATATTCACAACACGACATAGAGTTTTTAAAACTCAGACACGTTAAATTTATTATATAAAGTTATATAACGAAAAGTAATTTTCAAGCTCATTTTACAATGATGCTGATTATGCAAGTGACAATGCAGGGCGTTGCCTTATATTAATTGTCACAGTGCACAATTGCTTGATTTTTGAAAATATTGAATCATTTATTTGTAAATGTATGTTATTTACGAGGACCCACGGATAAAAATCTATATCACTCTATTGTTCAGGATATAGAGCTCTTTATGTTATATGGTAACTAATGAATGTATTATGATTTGTATCTCTCAAGTAGTAATTGCCTGTGTGAACAAAATCGCTCATGTGTTACTTTTTCTAAAACTAATCTGTGAAGTTTAAAGCTAACCATACCTTAACACTACTAATTCACTTTTCGATGGCTTGAAAAACATGTATGGGGTAGGGGCTGCCTTGTAGCAAGTAGCGAATTTTCAGGCATCTGATGTGTATATAAAAAAGTTTCATCAATTACATGTAGAGTATCAAAACATAGTTTTAGTAAGGAAAAGGTTGATAAGGAAAGGCAACACCACAAAATATCCTTCACACACAATGTTTTCTCCAAACATATAATTAATATACGCGCTGGCGCTAATAACATATCAGAAAATAGTTGTCCGTTAAAACAAACCCATCGCATTGTCGCAACCTTGATAAATCTGTAGTGGGTAGCTGACTGTTTTTCCCTAAATTCATTAACTATTGATGCAATGTACGTGTAAATTCACATTTTTTTCTAAAACTGGCTTAAATATGTTAGTAATTGTACTTCTTATTTTAGGTTCAAGGTCATCGTCATCAACTCTCTCCTTTCAAGACATGTTATTAATTTGGGTATTTAGATATACTGAATTGTACATTCAAAAAGCTTTTCATTTCTACCGAAAATCTGAATACGTGTTTACAATTAAGGCAAATATTCTGAAGATAAATACCGGTACTTTAAAGGTGTACATCTAATCTTGTTGTATCCTTTTCCGTTGTAACACACAAAGGCAAGGAACATTCACAACACGACATAAAGTTTTTAAAACTCATGTATTGATATTTACCGTTATATAAGGAAAAATCTAGGATAAGTTTGCTATAAACAAATTATACAAATGTACTTTTCCAGTACATTTTTATAACCAGTGATGCAAACTTTGCCCGTGACAGTGCAAGTCGTTTCCTTATAGTTACCTTGCTAACTTGCTTTTTCTTTGCAAAATATTAAATCACGGCATCCGTGCTTGTAAACTATAGAGGCTATTTGTTTCCAAAAATCCAGCCTTGTTGATCAGAGTTGAACAGTTTGTTTACGGACAAAGTATACAATTGTTTTTCTGTGCATGTTAACTACAGTGTAGCATTCCGGGATTGAGATTGCCATTTTAATATTTCAAACATATATTTCAACAAATTACGTTTTGTTTTATGACAAAACATTAACTGGTTTTCTGAGAGTAGCAATACCAAGTGCTCATGATAACATGCGGAATATTCATTGGTCGTGTATACGCCGACAAAACAGAATTTACTTTTTAAGCTTGACATTGTCAAAGTATCATGGTCCGAATCAGCATAATCCAGCAATAAGGATAAGATAAACTCCGCCCATTTTCCTGCCCACTACATCTTCGTAAATAAACGTATATATCCGCTTATTTTTCGGTATTTACTGTTAGCGACTGGTTTTTCTTAAGGAAGCAAGACAAACAAGAACACGCACCGGCGTAGTTTCAGTTAACCATACCTTTAAGGTATATCTAGCTCGAGGGTGACTGTTTACGGCGGTAAACGAGGCTCTGCCGAGTTTCCGCCGTAAACAGTCACCCGAGAGCTAGATATTCCCGTCTGCACCGACAGCCGGTGTTTGATTCTTTTACCTGCATATTACATATTAATAATTTTAGAACAGAAATTACGAAAACTGATATTCTCATTACGCACTTTTTTTCTTATAGTAGCGTATGAACTTACAGCTTCTTTTATAACGGTTAAGTGACGTCATCCTAAGAACGCAATTCATTCATAAAAGGCGCGCAGCAATGACGTCATTTAAAGCACGCGACTTGTCTTACATGGGGGTGTAAGACAGGGTTTTCTAGCACCGATGTAAACAGTAGATAATCCTGTCTGATATGCAAGAAACTACATTACTTAGAAAAGGAAACAAAACACCTCACCAGGTACATTTGTAACTGTCTCAATCTTACTTTTAAAATATTTTTCAAAGAATTTATTCAACATCCCGTTTTAGAAAAAAATTAGATTTCAACGTCTATTAAAAGACACAAGATAAAAATGCTCTCCGGAAAAAATCCGTATGCCTACGGTAAAAATCAATATGTATTTTATTCCATTTCAATATTTTCACATAATCCTTTTGTACATCGGAAAATATAATTCTCCACAATGATGGTTAATCTTTATAACTTCATCATCAATATTAACAACGCAACAGGCGAAATAAACACCAAGATAATCGCCGTTTAACTCCATCTAAACAATCTTTCGACAAGTTCGAAATTGGCTATCAGCTTTGCTGTAATCAAATTTGGAATTAAAAGACATTTTGAGCTCCACATCCCAAGTGTCTGTGCCTAATAATAGCGTATGACTTGTCAAGAATTTTTTTTAACAATCGTGAGTTGTATGTACCCTTTCGTACATAACGTTTTAGCTCACCAGAGCCGAAGGCTCAGGGTGAGATATAAGTATCAAAGGGGGATGATTCTCCGGCGTCCGTCGTCATGTGTCAACAATCGTCTTTTTCTCTGAAACCGCTCGGCAAATTTACTTCAAATTTGGTCTGTAGCATCCTTGCGACAGTCACACTTGAATTTGCTCATGTTATTTCAATTGGGGTCAACAGAGCTAAACATAAAAACCTTTAAACATCTTCTATAACAGAACTAATTGATGGATAATCACAAAACATTGTCGGTAGCATTCTTGGGTAGTCTTTTATCAAATTTGCTCATATTAATTTGATTGGCCCCTTTAAGAGGTCTCTAGGGCTAAAAATAGAAATACCTTTAGACAGCTTCTTCTACAGAACTAATGGATGGATGACCACCAAACTGTGTCTGTAACATTATTGGGTAGTTTTTGTTATCACGTTTGCTCATATTAATTTGATCGGCCCCTTTTATGGGCCGCTAAAGATAAAAATAGAAATACCTTTAAACATCTGTATCTACAGAACTAATTGATGGATGATCACTTAACTTTGTTTGTAGCATTGTTTGATAGTCTTTTATCAAATTTGCTCATATTAATTTGATTGGCCCCTTTTAGGGGTCTCTAGGGCGGCTAAAAATAGAAATACATTTAGACATCTTCTTCTACATAACCAATGGATGGATGATCACCAAACTTTGTCTGTACCATTCTTGGGTAGTCTTTTATCAAGTTTGCTCATATTAATTTGATTGGCCCCTTTTAGGGGCAGCTAAAGCTAAAAAAGAAATACCTTTTAACATCTATATCTAGAGAACTTATTGATGGATGATCACCAAACTTAGTACGTTGCATTTTTGGGTAGTCTTTAATCAAGTTTGCTCATATTAATTTGATTGGTCCCTTTAAGAGGTCTCTACGGCTAAAAATAGAAAAAATCTTTAGACATCTTCTTCTACAGAAATAATTGATGGATGATCACCAAACTTTGTCTTTATCTTTCTTGGTTAGTCTTTTATCAAGTTTGCTCATATTATTTGATTGACTTCTTTTCGGGGCCGCTAATGCTAAAAATAGAAATATCTTTAACATCTATATCTAGAGAACTAATTGATGAGTGATCTCAAAACTTTGTCTGTAGCATTCTTGGGTATTTTTTTTTATCAAATTTGCTCATATTAATTTGATTGGCCCCTTTTAGGGGTCTCTAGGGCTAAAAATAGAAAACCTTAAAATGTCTTCTTCTATAGAACTAATTGATCGATGATCACCAAACTTTGTCGTAAAATGTCTTCTTCTATAGAACTAATTGATCGATGATCACTAAACTTTGTCTGTAGCATTCTTGGGTAGTCTGATATCAACTTTACTCATGTTAATGTGATTGGCCCCTTTTAGGGGCAGCTAATAAAAGCTAAAAATAGAAATATCTTTAAACATCCATTTCTACAGAACTATTTGATGGATGATCACCAAACTTTGTCTGTAGTATTCTTGGGTAGCATTTTATAATTTTTTATCATATTTATTTGATTTGCCCCTTTTAGGGACCGCTAAAGCTAAAAATAAAAAATTTAAACGTCTTTTTCTACAGAACTAATTGATGATGATCACCAAACTTTGTCTGTAGCATTCGTAGGTAAGGTTTTATCAAGCTTGCTTATATTAATTTGATTGGTCCCTTTTAGGGGCCACTAAAGCCAAAAATATTAAAACCTTTGAACATTTCCTACTGAAACAAGATATGTTTGTAAAACATGTATGCCCCCTATCAGCAGCCAATTAGTCATGTGTTAAGGTTATTATGCATGACTTCTGACCCAGTGATCAAACAATTAATAAGGGTTATCAAGTATCTACTGGTCATGACCTTAACCTTTGATCCCTTGACCCAAAACTCAATAGGGGTCATCTGCTGGTCACGACCAATCATCATACAAAGTTTGAAGTTCCTAGGCCTAAGCGTTTTTAGTTAATTGATCGGAAACCGTTTTAAAATACAAGGTCAATGTGACCTTGATCTTTGACCCCTTGACCCCAAAATCAATAGGTCATCTGCTGGTCATGACCAATCACCATACCATGTTTGAAGTTCCTAGGCCAAAGGGTTCTTAAGTTATTGATTTGAAAGCATTTTAACCTACAAGGTCAATGTGACCTTGCCCTTTGACCCCTTAACCCCAATATCAATAGGGGTCATCTACTGGTCATGACCAATCATCATACCAAGTTTGAAGTTCCTAGGCCTAAGGGTTCTTTAGTTATTGATCGGAAACCGTTTTTACCTAAGAGGTCAATGTGACCTTGACCTTTGACCCCTTGACCCCAAAATCAATAGGGGTCATCTACTGATCATGACCAATCACTATATCAAGTTTGAAGTCCCCAGGCCTAAGGGTTCTTTCGTTATTGATTGGAAACCGTTTTTACCTACAAAGTCAATGTGACCTTGACCTTTGACCCCTTAACCCCAAAATCAATAGGGGTCATCTGCTGGTCATGACCAATCACCATACCAAGTTTGAAGTTCCTAGGCCTAAGGTTCTTTCGTTATTGATCGGAAATCGTTTTTACCTACAAAGTCAATGTGACCTTGACCTTTGACCCCTTGACCCCAAAATCAATAGGGGTCATCTGCTGGTCATGACCAATCACCATACCAAGTTTGAAGTTCCTAGGCCTAAGGGTTCTTTTGTTATTGATCAGAAACCGTTTTTCCCAAGAAGTCAATGTGACCTTGACCTTTGACCCCTTGACCCCAAAATCAATAGGGGTCATCTACTGATCATGACCAATCACCATACCAAGTTTGAAGTTCCTAGGCCTTAAAGTTCTTTAGTTATTGATCGGAAACCGTTTTTGCTTACAAGGTCAATGTGACCTTGACCTTTGACCCCTTGACCCCAAATTCAATAGGGATCATCTACTGATCATGACCAATCACCATATCAAGTTTGAAGTTCCTAGGCCTTAAGGTTCTTTAGTTATTGATTGGAAACCGTTTTTGCTTACAAGGTCAATGTGACCTTGACCTTTGACCCCTTGATCCCAAAATCAATAGGGGTCATCTACTGGTCATGACCAATCACCATACCAAGTTTGAAGTTCCTAGGCCTTAAGGTTCTTTAGTTATTGATCGGAAACCGTTTTTGCTTACAAGGTCAATGTGACCTTGACCTTTGACCCCTTGACCCCAAAATCGATAGGGGTCATGTACTGGTCATGACCAATCACCATACCAAGTTTGAAGTTCCGAGGCCTAAGGGTTCTTTAGTTATCACTCGGAAACCATTTGGTCTACGGACCGACGGACCAACGGACCGACGGACCGACAAGTGCAAAGCAATATACCCCCTTTTCTTCGAAATGGGGGCATAATAATTGATAGATGACCACCAAACTTTGTAGCATTATTAGGTAGTCTTTTATCAAGTTTGCTCATAATAATTTGATTGGCGTCGTTTAAGCTAAAGCGTAAATGCCCCAGGTCATGGCATTTCTTCAAATTATTGTTAAAACATATTTTATGCTCAAATTAAATATCAGAAAATATTAACAAAGGATAATTTCCAACTTTGAAAAGCAGTTGTTTCTTGTGAGCGACTCAGGGCTATCATGGCCCTCTTGTTTATTTTTACTATATTGTATAGATATATTTTCCCAATTTTACCATATATTTTCAATAGTACCATTTAAATGAGTCCAAAGTTAAGAATGTTGATTATCAATTAATGTATACCTTATTTATTTTATCTCTAAAAAAAACATCACTTACAAAACTTAATTAGTAAATGCTCTGTGTAGATTTTTTTATACATAAAATTTAGTTCTCTGCTTTTGATCAGAAAGACAGCAAGTCTAGCCAACAGCTATTGACAGCATGCATGCAAAGCCCTTAGAGCTGTTATTGATTTAGTAAAATGAATAAAAAGGAGTTTGCAGAAGACATTAACCTACGCCAGCATACATACTATGACTTAAAATATCTCAAAATGGAGGTAAACAGAGAGGCCTGGGTACACTGCATACTTATTTCAACATTAAAATGGGATCAATTCACAAGATTTGGATTATACAACGTAATTATCAAAAGTAACATTAGTATAGTTCCGTTAGTCATTACTTAAAAAAATGTGTTGTTTTTTCTATCACCCAATTTAGGCCTTCAAAGAAAGAAGGCACATGCTTATTATGTTGCCAAGTATCGCATAACAAATGAGTACACATACTTTCAATATATACTTCTAATATATACCGTTATAACGTCTAAAACAGATAGGCTACCAATTGTGGTGTGTGTCATTATATATGGTATATACTGTAATACAGTTCATGTTCATGTATGTGACATATATAACAGTTTGATTAGATTTGAAATATGTTTGCATACAGTAAAAGTAACATCTCTTTATATTCAATGGTGGCTGATTTGTTACGCTTTTGTGCTGTCGTCTTGTCGTCCTGTCTATTGGGTAGCAAGCCAAACGGCGCGTTGTCGTGCGGCGCGTTGTCGCAATGTCGCCCTGTCACTTGGCTTATAAGCTAATGATTTAATTTGAACCGAGCGACAATGTTGCATCGCGGCAATACGCCGCAAGTCAACGCGCCGTTTGGGAGTGTTAACTGATCCAGTTACACTCACAACGTCCTGCTGTTCAGCATAAAACGTGTTGTGTACGTTCTATTATTTACACTTCTACATGTCGCAAATTTGAAGTTATACATTTCTAAATACAGTTTGCAATTTATCTATGTTGCATGTTAGCAGCTTATATTTTATCAAATCGAGATAATCAAAATGCTTAATACCAGTGCAGAATGTTTTTTTGTTTTGGTTTGTTTTAGGTTTTACATCACATCGACACAGTATCGGTCATATCTCGACGTTCCAGCTTTACTGATGGAGGAAAACCTCAGGTGCCCTTCCGTGCATTATTCCAGGCATGAACGGGCACCTGAGTAGAACCACCGACGTTCCACAAGCTAGCTGGATAGCTTCTTCACATGAAAGAATCCAAAGTCCCTATCGGGATTCGAACCCGCAGCGGTGAGGGGCAAGTGGTTTGAAGTCAACGACCTTAACCTCGGCCACGGACACCCCCAGTCCAGAATGTAACTATCGGATTGACAATTAGGGTTTTACTTATCTGTTTAGTAAAACCGCAGTATGCATTGTCAAGTTTCAAAGGCTGTTTTTTTAGGCAACGAAAAGCCTCCATAGTAAACCGCAACATGTGTGTCATAACTTCTGCAAATTGATTACACATGAGATAAACCAATTGATAAGAATATATCAATTATGACAGTAACAGAAAAAAAAATTTCAAAACTGTTATCGATCGCTTTAAACTTTGTATAAGATAAACACGTACATTGTTAAGATATACTTATTATAATAGATATATATTGTATCATTTCAGGAGCTCGTTCTTCGTCCCCAGATGGTAACAGTTACTGTTGTTTTAAATCTAAAATTAGTTCAAAAGATACTTGCAATGTCAGTTTTTGTTACAAGATTATAGTTTATATACGCACTGGCGCTAATGATACATCAGACAATAGTTGTCGGTTAACAAAAAACCACTGCATTCTCGCTACCTTCAAAAATCTGTAATGGGTAGCGTTGTCGTGCGGCGCGTTGTCGCCCTGTCACTTTGCTTATAAGCTAATCATTTAATTTGAACCGAGCGACAATGTTACATCGCGATAATACGCCGCACGACAACGCGCCGTTTGGTAGTGTTAGCTGATCCAGTTACGTTCTCAAAGTCCTGATGTTCAGCATAAAACGTGTTGTGTACGTTCTATTATTTACATTTCTACATGACGCAAATTTGAAGTTATACATTTTTAAATACAGTTTACAATTTATCTATGTTGCATGTTAACAGCTTCTATTTTATCAAATCGACATAGTCAAAATGCTTAATACCAGTCCAGAATGTTTTTTTGTTGTTTTTGTTTGTTTGTTTGTTTTGGGTTTTACGTCACACCGACACAGTTTAGGCCATATCGCGACGTTCCAGCTTTACTGATGGAGGAAAACCTCAGGTGAGTTCCGGGCATTACTTCCGGCTTGAACAGGCACACGGGCACCTGAGTAGAACCACCGACGTTCCACAAGCTAGTTGGAGAGCTTCTTCACAAGAAAGAATCCAAAGTCCCTATCGGGATTCGAACCCGCAACAGAGGCAAGTGTTTTGAAGTCAACGACCTTAACCTCGGCCACGGACACCCAAAGACCAGAATGTAACTATCGGATTGACAATGAGATTTTTACTTATCTGTTCTATGCATTGTCAAGTTTCAAAGGCTATTTTTAGGCAACGAAAAGCCTCCATAGTAAACCGCAACATGTGTGTCATAACTTCTGCAAATTGATTACACATGAGATAAACCAATTGATAAGAATATATCAATTATGACAGTAACAGGAAAAACAATTTTCAAAACTGTTATCGATCGCTTAAAGCTTTGTATAAGATAAACACGTACATTGTTAAGATTTACTTATTATAACAAATATATATTGTATCATTTCAGGAGCTCGTTCTTCGACACCAGATGGTAACAGTTACTGTTGTTTTTAATCTAAAATAAGTTCAAAAGAACTTGCAATGTCAGTTTTTGTTACAAGATTATAGTTTATATACGCACTGGCATGTTCGTGAAGTTGGCAGCCTAGCAGCCTAGCAGCCCAGCAGCCTAAAGTTGGCAGCCTAGCAGCCTAGCAGCCTAAAGAAAACTAAGAATAGTACAAACATGAAATCGACGGATATGAATCGAAAGCACATACTAAGACCATTGCACATCTTATTTCAGTATCGCGATCTTTTTTTTTAATTTTGAACTTTGTTTTGTTTTTCATTTTGACGCTTCGAAATTTGTGAAGTTAGCAGCCTAGCAGCCTGGCAGCCTAAAGAAAAGTAAGGAAAATACAAACATGTAAACCGTCGGAAATGAGTCGATAGCACATGTTAAATATTGAACTTTGTTTTTTTTTGTTTTTTTTTGACACATCGAAATTTGTGAAGTTAGCAGCCTAGCAGCCTGGCAGCCTAGCTGCCTAGCAGCCTGGCAGCCTAGCAGCCTTAAGAAAACTAAGGACAATACAAACATGTAAACCGTCGGAAATGAGTCGATAGCACATGTTCAGACTATTCCACGTCTTTTTTCAGTATCGCGAACTTTATTTTTTTAAATATTGAACTATGTTTGTTTTCTGTATTTTTTTTTTTTTTTTTTTTTTGACACTTCGAAATTTGTGAAGTTAGCAGCCAAACAGCCTGGCAGCCTAGCAGCCTGTCAGCCTAGCAGCAGTCGGTAGCACATACTTAGACTATTCCACGTCTTTTTTCAGTATCGCAAACTTTATTTTTTAAATATTAAACATTGTTTTTTTTTTTTTTTTTTTTTTTTTTTTTTTTTTGACACTTCAAAATTTGTGAAGTTAGCAGCCTAGCAGCCTGGCAGCCTAGCAGCTTAGCGGCCTAAAGAAAACGAAGAGTAAGAAAAAACAAAGTTCAATATAACAAAATAAAGTTCGCGAAACTGAAAAAAGATGTAGAATGGTCTAAGAATGTGCTACCAACTCATTTCCGACTTTTACATGTTTGTATTGTCCTAAGTTTTCTTTAGGATGCTAGTCTGCCAGGCTGCCAGGCTGCTAGGCTGCTAGGCTGCCAGGCTGCAAACTTCACAAATTTCGAAGTGTAAAAAAACAACAACAAAAACAAAGTTCAATATTTAAAAAAATAAAGTTCGCGATACTGACAAAAGACGTGGAATAGTCTAAGTATGTGCTACCAACTCATTTCCGACGGTTTACATGTTTGTACTTTCCTAAGTTTTCTTTAGGCTGTTAGGCTGTTAGGCTGCCAGGCTGCTAGGCTGCTAGGCTGCTAGGCTGCTAACTTCACAAATTTCGAAGCGTCAAAATTTAAAAAAAAACAAAGTTCAATATTTAAAAAAATAAAGATCGCGATACTGAAATAAGACGTGCAATGGTCTAAGTATGTGCTTCCGATTCATATCCGATGATTTCATGTTTGTACTATTCTTAGTTTTCTTTAGGCTGCTAGGCTGCCAGGCAGCTAGGCTGCCAGGCAGCTAGGCTGCCAACTTCACGAACATCGCACTGGCGCTAATGATACATCAGAAAATAGTTGTCGGTTAACAAAAAACACTGCATTCTCGCTTACTTTCATAAATCTGTAATGGGTAGCTGATTTTTTCCCTAAATTCATTAATTACTAATGCAACGTACGTGTAAATTCTCATTTCTTTCTAAAACCGGCTTAAATATGTTAGTAATTGTACTTCTTATTTTAGGTTCAAGGTCATCGTCACCAGACCTCTCCTTTCAAGGTATGTCATTAATTTGTGTATTTAGATATTGAATTGTACATTAAAAGGCTTTTCATTTCTACCGAAAATATGAATACGTGTTTACAATTAGTGTAAATATTCTGAAGATAAATACCGGTATTTTGAAAGTGTACATTCAATCTTTAATCCATTATAACTTACAAAGGCAAAGAACATTCACAACACGGCATAGAGTTCTTAAAACTCAGATACAATAATATGTACCGTTATATAATGAAAAATCTAGGATAAGTTTGCTAATAACAAATTGTACAAATGTACTATTCCAGTAAATTTAAATACCCAGTGTAACAAACTTCGCCTGTGACAGTGCAAGTCGTTTCCTCATAATTACCTTGCTAAATTGCTTTTTCTTTTCAAAATATTTTATGGCATTCGTGCTTGTTAACTATGGAGGCTATTTGTTGCCAAAAATCCAGCCTTGTTGATCAGAGTTGAACAGTTTGTTTACGGACAAAATACAATTGTTTTTCTGTGTATGTTAACTACAGTGTGCATTCGTGGATTGAGATTGCCGATATAACATTGTTAACATATATTTCAACAAATTACGTTTTGTTTAATGACAAAACATTAACTGGTTTTCTGAGAGTAGCAACACCAAGTATTCATGATAACATGCGGAATATTCATTGGTCGTGTATACGCCGACAAAACAGAATTTACTTTTTAAGCTTGCAAACCATCATGATTCGAATCAGCATAATCCAGCAATAGAGATAAGATAAGCTCCGCCCATTTTCCCGCCCACTACATCTTCGTAAATAAACGTATTTATCCGCTTATTTTACGGTTTTTACTGATAGCGACTTGTTCTTCTTAAGAAAGTAAGACAAACAAGAACACGCACGGGCGTAGTTACAGTTAACCATACAATTTAGGTGTTTGAAAATCATAACAGTTATTCACTTGCATGATAGCCATTTATTGTCTTCATTCAGTCAACATTAGCGACTTGAAATGATTATAGGCCTATAAGTTTTGAAACGCTGTAGATACTACATTTCTTTGAAATAGAAACAAAAAACTTCACCTGTCTCAACCTAACTTTAATGGGTTTGTTTGAGGGTAAATGTTTTTCAAAGAAGTTATTCAACATCCCATTTTAGAAAAGAAATCAGATTTCAACGTCTATCATAAGACACAAGATAAAAATGCTCGCCGGAAAAAATCCGTATGCCTAAGGTCAAAATAACTATATTTCTCATCCATTTCAAATATTTTCACATAATCCTTTTGTCCATCGAAACAGATATTATTCTCTACGATGATAGTATTTTTTAAACTTCAACATCAATATAAACAACGCAACAGGCGAAATAAACATCATGATAATCGCCGTTTAACTCCATTTACAAAATCGTTCTACACATTTGAAATCGGCTCCCTGCTTTGCCGTATTCAAATTTGGAATTTAAAGGCGTTTGAGCTCCACACCCCAAGTGTCTTTGTTTAACTTGACAAGGAAAAAGTCTTAAACAATAGTGTGTTGTATATACCCTTTCGTACATAACTTTTTATTTTTACCATACTGTTTAGATAAATTTTCCCATTTTACCATATTTTTTCAAAAGTACTATTTAAATGAGTCCAAAATTAAGTATGTTGATTACCTTGCTTATTTAATCTCTAAGAAAGCCTTTACTAACAAAACTTAGTAAATGTTCTGTGTAGTTTTTTTTGTACATAAAAATTAGTTCTCGCTTTTGGATAGAAATACAGCAAGTCTAGCAAACATCTATTTACAGCATGTATACAAAGCCTTTAAAGCTGTCATTGATTTAGTAAAATGCATAAAAAGAAGTTCGCTGAAGACTTTTACCTACGCCAGCATTGACATTCTATGACTCAAAATATCTCTCAATGGAGGTAAACAGAGATGCCTGGATACACTGCATATTTATTTCAACACTAAAATGGGATCAATTCACAAGATTTGGATTATATAACCTAATTATCAACAGTAACCTTTGTATAGTTCCGTTAGTCACTTAGTACAAAATGTGTTGTTTTCTCTACCACCCAATTTAGTCCTTCAGAGAAAGAAGGCACGTGCTTATTATGTTGCCAAGTATCGCATTCTAGTACTGACCGCTGATTGTGAAACGCATATACTTTTAATATATACTTCTAATATATACCGTTATAACGTCTTAAACAGCTTGGCTACCAGTTGTGGTGTGTCTAAATATTCCTATTCGTAAATTCATCAACTTTAGTGTTTGCATTTTATTATGCTCATTATCAGTATTATGACGTTATGCCAACGTTGTTACATTGTTACAATATATATTAACCACTTTTGCATTACTTGTTTATCCTTTGCTACAGAATCAGATGATATTCAAATTCAACTGTTATGCAAATGATGTACATGTCTGTGACATATAAAAAGTTTTATTTAATTTGAAATATGTTTGTGTACAGTAAGAGTTATCTCTCTTTATTTTCTATGGTGACTGATTTGGTACGCTTTTGTGCGTCTAGTTGGCGCAAGCGACAACACAAAAAAAAATGTCATGCTGTCGTCTTGTCGTCCTGTTTCAACGGTGCGTTGTGGTGCGGCGCGTTGTCGCGATGTCGCCCTGTCATTTGGCTGATAAGCCAATCGTTCAATTTGAATCGAGCGACAATGTGACATTGCGACAACACGCCGCATGACAATGCGCCGTTTGGGAGTGTTAACTGATCCATTTACACTCTCAACGTCATGATGTACAGCATAAAACGTGGTGTGTACGTGCTATCATTTACATTACTACATGTCGCAAATTTAAATTTATACATTTCTAAATACAGTTTGCAATTTATCTATGTTGCATGTTACAGTTAGGGTGAACGTTTCGATTGTCAAAAATAGCGTGTTTCTTACGTCCGTTTTACGTGTTACGTGCGTGTGTTTATCGTGCAACGTGCGTTTGATGAAACACTTACTCAAGCGTGCATCGTTTACAAGCGTTTACGTTTATCGTTTTCCGTGTATCGTTTATCGTGCGTTTGAGAGCGTTTATCGTTTAGCGTGCGTATGCGTCCGTTTATCGTTTCGTCCATAACGTTTAAAAAGCGTGCGCCTGCGTCTGTTATTGGTTTAGAACATAATTATAGTCTAAGATAAATGATGATAAACTTTGTATGATAATATTTGACATTTCTTTTTTTTTTGTCAAGTAAAATCTTTTCTATATCAAGAAAATAATTTTAGTGTTGTTAACTCTAACATTCCAATCTAGTTTGTGACTTTATGTTCAAGTATCATGAACACCGGACATCGACGCGCGCGTTTTTCACACCGGAAATTAGGAATTTAATTATATTATACAGACGCCAAGGATTTAATTACTCTTCAATTTCAAAGTTGTTGTTATTCAAACATTCTGTGAAAAGTAGCAGACAGGATGTAAGAATAATTTTGTAGGCAACTTCATATGATTGTACAGTACACTACAGTCTACGCTACTTGTTGTTCAGTAAATTGAGCTTGAGATCATTATAAAAGGTTACGTCAATTAGCGCAATATATACAGATAAAAACTCCATAATATCCCCTCGACATTGTTTTCACAGACACCTTTCTTATTTGTGAAGGGTAATTAACGGTCGGTTTTACTGTTATTTTAAATGTTTGAAATTCCAAAGACCAATTAAACATTTTTACATATAGTAAAGATCAATTGTTATATCAACAAAAAATAATAGAAAATATAAATGTTTCATGTTAAACAATCAAGACTATTTTAATTTACTAACTTTATTGTTTTATATGAATATAACAGGCAAATATTGCTGTCGAACGTTGTGAAACGTTTGGACGAAACGTTTTATTTTGCGTCCGTTTCAAAGCGTTTCGAGAAAGTGAATATCGTTTAGCGTATATCGTTATTCGTGTTGCGTGCGTTTGCGTATTTCGTTTGGTATAACGTGCGTTCAACCTGCGTTTGTTTAGCGTGCAACGTGCATGCGTTTTTTCCCGAGCGTGCGTTTTGCGTGTAAACTGAAACGTTCACCCTTCTGTAACAGCTTCTATTTTATCAAATCGAGATAATCAAAATGCTTAATACCAGTCAAGAATGTAACTATCGGATTGACAATTAGATTATTACTTATCTGTTTAGTAAAACCAAAGTATGCATTGTCAAGTTTCAAAGGCTGTATTTTGGCAACGAATAGCCTCCATAGTAAACCACAACGTTTAATATTATATAAAGTTATATAACGAAAAGTAAGTTTCAAGTACATTTTACAATGATGCAGATTTTGGTAGTGAAAATTCAAGTCGTGGCCTTATATTAATTGTGCTAAATTGCTTGATTTTCGAAAATTTTGAATCATGTATCTGTAAATGTATGTTATTAACGGGGACCCACGGATAAAAATCTATATCACTCTATTGGTCAGGACATAGAGCTCTTTCATGTGTTTTGGTAACTGATGAATACATTATGATTTAAACTTTAAGTATATATCTCTCAAGTAGTAATTGCCTGTATGTAATGTATGTATACATGTATGTAAATTTATGTTATGGGGTCGGGGCTGCCTTGTAGCAAGTAGCGAATTTTCAGGCATCTGATGTGTATATAAAAGCTTTCGTCAGTGTTGCATGTAGAGTATCAAAACATAGGAAAAGGTTGATAAGGAAGGGCAACCAAAACGTATCCTCCGCACACAATTCTTTTAACAAAACATAAAAATGATGTTCACATAAATTAATCCCGAACAATTCAATTTAGCAGCAATTGGAGATTTTTTGTTTCTTGCCTGCTCACACTAAAAGTTTAAACGAACACTTATAAATATCAAAATCCTAGCAAATACTTTTAAATGGTTGGAAATAACCTGTAAATGCATCGAAAATTGTTATATATACTCGATTCTCGCCGATAAATGACCATGCTGTTGTCAGATTAAATCAAATTCTAAATGCTAAGACGATTCAGATTATAAAAGAAATATGCCTTGTTTTATATAAAAAAACTTCAATAGTACACGGTTACATAGCTGTTACAAAAGAGTGCTTTTTTCTCATCTGTTTAGGATTTAATACGAAAAAATTCAGGAGGAAGATCCTCGTCACCGACTCCAACTCTGAATGGTGTATTGTCTTTTTTATTGATTATTTAATTTATTAATTAGTTAATTCATTCATTCATTCATTCACTCACTCAATCACTCACTCACCCATCCACGCATGCCTGCCTGCCTACCTACCCACCTTGCCCTGCCCTTAGCCTACCCCTATCCCTACCCCTACCAACTCATAGTTCAATAGGTTTATATTGCAGTTATTTAAGCACGCTGAATTCCTGATCCATATAATAAGTTAAATTGTTAAAAAGTTAAAAAAGAAACAACAAAAATGATATAACGAATGGAAGATTCTCACGAAACTGAACCATGTTTAGCATTTGTTGTTAAGATTGCAAATGGGTAAGAACAATAACTTTCATCCCTGAATTTGCGTTGACTAATTATTAATAGTTATTGTTACGCAAAGTATTAATTTTTGCACATTTTATGTTTACTGAAATCAGAGATTTAATTGCCTTGTACTTTTTCAGACACGGAAGTCTAAGCAAACTGAACTAAAATTTGACAAACCAAACCTGATGTTATGGTAACTTCAGAAAAGACAGTAACCGACATGCTTGTTATACGTGTAGTATTCAGTTGTGGACGAATTCAAACAGTTTATTATATTTCATATTATAGTACTTTTATAATAGACATGTATATTCGAAATGTATCAATGTCTTAAAAATTTGTGAACATTTGAATTTTATAATAATTATGACATATTTTTTAGTTGAATATTAAATTGAATATTTATGTATTTCACTAAATTAAAAAATGTGTGTTCGTGTGCGTGCGTACGTTCATGTAAGTACGCGTGTGTTGGTGTGCGTGCGTGTGCATCTGTGTGTTTGTGCTTTTTCTTAATTTGTTTATATGTTTTATTTTATTCTTTGTCGTTTTGTCTAAAAGAGGATAGATTTAAGCAAAGGTGTGAGCATAGTTTGACTAGACTTGACTAGAACAGATATTAAAACAATATTATGTTATGAGCATTTTACATGACAATTCCCTGTTGTTAGCACCATATTATGAATAGTCTGATAAAAAGTGAATTTTCATGTTAAGGCTTGTGACATACAATTGGTTTGATATTTGCTCTAGATAAAGTGTTTTATTTAATATTCAGTTCGGTTATTAAAGTTCAGTTACTGTCTTGCTCTTTGTTGATTTATATATTACACTGTCCTAAAATAAGAACACGAACCAGTGCCAACAATACGTACTCGTATTTCAAGTGGTATTGTGATAATTATATCAATAAATATAAACAGTTTTAGCGTCACGTCATTAAATAGTCTTTGTAATTATCTGTTGTATTACACCGTATTGATGTCATGAGACGATAACAGGAACATTTATCACAAGTGTCCCTAAAGCCTGGTCAAAATTATATAAATTGATATATGTATAAAAACTCGTACATGTTTAAAAAACGAGACTGGGCAAATATGTTGTCATGCTGCTGATGACTTTATACTCAATTGTAGTTCTCAGCAATTTACACTGTAATTATAAGCAGATAATACATGTATATATATATTTTTTCAATTTTCTATTTATTAAGCAATTGTCCGCCAAGACGTTATTAGGCTATCTAACACAGAGTCGGTGGTTCTATTCAGGTGCTTAAAATAATACAGCTAAACACATCAGAGTTCTTGTGTCACCAGTAAAGCTACATGCAGGACGACGCCTTGAAATAACTCTAAAAGTGCCAGCGCCACTACAACACTGATAAATTTCTTTTTTTCTTCCCGGGAAGGCTTGACAATTAATGCGTCTATCTTTACCCAGTGATCTCCCCTTGATTTTTCGGCGTTATTGTAATTATAAAGGGAAGTAGGAGTTCGGACTACTTTCGGTTTTTGAAAATAAGCATATCAGGGTCTGAAATTTTCCTACCATTATTTGTTTGGTCTGACAACGTTCCATGCTGTAAAGAAATGAAAATAAGGTTGTAGAATGATTTCACGATATTGATCTTATATTGTACAAATAGATCTACTCAATTTGGTGAACGCTTTCATTTTTTTAATACTTCCTTCTTTCAAGTGTCTTTACAAAGTTTATGTAAAATCTATAATGAAAATAATGTTTACTGACCACATGTATTGATTTTTTTCTTTAAATATGTTTGTCACCAATAATCACAATTGCTACACATGTTGGGGTATTATCATACCTATCGCATATACAATGCGAGAAACCTTCAAACAATTAAGCCGATTATTGGGTAAACGTTTTAGATGTAACTTAATTAGAACGAAAAAAGGATACTAAGGTTTAAACAACGTAATCAGTAAGTATACATTAAAAATATAATACATGTAATAAGTTCAGGCAATTTGGTGACAATTAAGTGTTTTGTTCTTATAATTTTAAAATAATTCGATTGACAAAAGTAATATATTTGTTTTAAATATTTGAAATATCAGCAGAACAGTTTTGATACATTGAAATTATTCTGTCATGGAGAAAACTGTTCTTCTTGTGTAACATGAACAAGTAGGAGATGTAAAATTAATAAAAGTATCAGAAGAAGCTCTCGGGAAGATTAAACAAACTCTAAGAAACTAAAAATTAAAAAATGCGGTGATGAAAAGACGAAAAAAGAAATTAAGATGAAAACTGAAATAACGAAAACACGTCATAACAATAGATACAGATCGAAATTACGATGGTTAAAACACGGAATTATATCGAGTTTTCACTATCATTGTTTTGGTATGTCGGCTTTACATCGTAGTTATAGCAACTTTTTTAGAAATTTTTATTAAGACAAAAGACAGAAATTAGGCAAACGCATATATGTTTCTTACACTTAGCATATATAATGAGAATCATGATTTTAACAAATTTATGCAAAACGTTGGAGGTAACCATCCTACTTTTTGAGTTATCTGCCCCCCAACGTAGTATTTAGGTCATTTTCAAGGGTATATAACTCAAAAGCCAAGTTGTAAAACATCAACTCTTTAACTTTGATTTTTATGAAAAGTAACTTCAATATCGGTTTATTAAAAATTCAAGTCTAATATGAATAGGGCAAAACGTCAAAGCGAGCACTTTTACAGAATTTATAAAACATTTCACTATTATGACCATATTAAACCCATTGGCGGCTGCATTCTTTTTACTACACATTACTTAACACATAATTAGAACTGCACACTTTCGGCAGCATAATTCACTAACCGTTATTACACTTTTCGTTTCAAGTTGAAAGACGACTTCTTCTTGTTTTATATGATATCTTAATGGTAATAGAAGTAACCCATCGGAGAACATAAATCTACTTAAAATCAATTTTCAAGCTTTATTATTCCATTTTGTGAAACGGATATGTGGAATGGGAACCTAACGGAAGTCGACTATTTCTATTTATTCAAAATTCTATGAATATTAAGTTGCGTATTGAGGTAATTATTTTGACACTGGATTTCAGTAAGCTGAACCAGTAAATAGTTTACTATTTTATGATCAATTCTCCTAACGATCGTGAATGCGCTTGTAGTCAAATTTTCATTATTATAATAAATAAATACAGATACACAGAACAAGCAGTTAATTATTGTGATAGCATTATTATTGCTGGCGATTTCAATAAAGATCAACTTAATAACAATAATCATAAATTGATGATATTTAATAACTTAATGATTTGGAGGATTGATATGCGAACCGACATACTCCTATGCTCATACTCACCTTTTTGCAGTTTCTAAATATGTAAACGTTTATAACTCTGAAATAGTACATACCCCTAGAGTTTTTTAACTAACCACAACGGACATTACACATTTATCAATTTTGGAAAACCGATATAAACTAAATATTAGCGTAGAGTTTGGAACTTTAAATGCGCAAATTTCAAAGAACTCAATAATTTAATACAAAATACTGACTGGTCATTTCTGAGTTCTGTCAATGAAGCTTGTGCATCCTTTACAATGGCTAACTTTAAAATACGGTATTCAGAATTTCCAATTTGATTTATGATAAAGCTGTTTACCCAGGCCAAATTAGCCATCGAATCTTAAAAGAAACGTGTAATAGTATTTGTTTTCCCCTTAGTATTTTATTCAATAGATCTCTCCATGAAGGTAAAATATCCAAACAAATTGAAGCTAGCAAATGTTATGCCTCTCTTATAAATAGCAATTTGTCAGATCAATCCAACTATGGACCTATTTAAATCATAAGCTGCATAGGGGATGTTTTTGTTCATTTAAAAACTTTCTTTATTACAACTTAATATACCATTTGCAGTCTAGTTTTCTTCATAATCATTCTACAGTTTAACCATATCATCGACTTCGTTGGAAAAAACAACAACCAATCTGCATGGTATTTTGGGACATTCAAAAGCATTTGACCTAGTATGACATCCTGGTTTAATTTTCAAATTAAAACAATATGAAATGAGTAATGGTATTAGACTGAAATTTTTTTCTCCAATTGCTTAGTTTAAACATATTTTATTTCTCAGAATATATATACATGTTATAATTCTAAATATACAGCTGCAATTCAAATATTCTTAAAAAAACAGGATTAGAATGAAAGACAACATGTCTTATGAAATTCTTCTCCAATTGCTTAAATAGGTTATGGTGTGAAAAGACAGATCTTAGACTTTTAACATATCTTAAGACTTTCCACAGGGCTAAGTATTTGGGTATCTTATGTTTCGCAGAGGGTATCGCGGAAAATCTTTTAAGTGTAAAAAAGACTGTTTGACGACTACATATATTATTAAATGATAACAGATATATTGACACAGTTCTCATTTCTGACCTCGACATGACACATAAATGGTCTAAACAATGATTGGTTAATATCAGCCCTAATAAGACGGAAGTCATGTACTTTTTCTTGTGATCCAGTGAATAAATCAATCATTAATCGTTTTTATTTGTTTGGGTCGTCAGACCAAACAAATAATGGTAGCGAAATTTCAGAGCCTAATGCTGTTAATTGCAAATGCCTAAAGTAGTCCACTTTTTTGAAGCGGTTACTTCCCTTTTTATGTACACTAACGCCGAAAAAGTCAGGGGAGATCAATGCGTAAAGATTGTCAAATGACATGCGCATTATGACAATGACAATGACAATGACAAAAGATTTATTTGATTTTGGCCTCCGGCCCATATCAACAAAATATATACATTAAAAGCATGACATGATTTAGTGCCAGTGTACTACATTTGTATATAGATCAAATACAATTTATAACTACTAGTACAAATGTATATGAGGCAACAGAAATAAACTTTTTTAACATAAATTTATGTATTTACCCTACAGAATGTGTAGATACATAAATAAATACATATTTAAACAATATCATTTATCATATTATTTACCCACCAGAATGAGAACATACATAAATAAATACATATTTAAACAATATCATTTAGCAACATTTTACGTTCTTGAAAAGCACAATATGCAAACACAGCCAATCTCATTATAATATCTACATTTTTCGATGACATCAAAATATTGAATATATTAATATTGGGGGACAGATAGAATTTAGATGGGATATATTTCTCTCTAAAAGAATTTCTCTCTAAAAGAGGTTAATCTGGGACATTTTAAAACAAAATAAAATTCAGTTTCAATTTCAGTATTACAAAGTTTGCATATTCTTTGATTTCTTTCAGTGTTAGAATACCTCCCTCTTTCTATTTCTAAGTCATGTGAAGAGGTCCTTAATTTACCCAATGCATTTCTAAATTTTTTAATTGTTACACAATCCAAATATATTTCATGTTCAAAAGTTAACTTATAATTTGCATACAATGACAGTTTAGAACTATTTCCAACATCAGAATGCCAAGTTTGAAGATACTGATCCTTAAGTCTAAGAGTAAATTGATGAAGGAACAACTTTTCATTAGGTACACTCTGATCAAACCAAATTTGCCCAAATCCATTTCTCATAAGTAAATTTTAAACATATGTAACCCAATTATTTTGTCCATAGTTATCAAAACATTTCATCATATTGTATGCTTTTTTACATATCTTTGTTCATCCATTTTTAAGATTCTACACCAATATTTAATAACTCTTTTAGCAGATGTAATAAACATTGAATATCTGCCACAATCTCCCAAAATAGCTATATTAATTGTTTTTTGACTAAGGCACATATATCTTTTACATGCATAATTTTGAATGGAATCAGTGAATTTTTGCTCACTAGCACCCCAAATCTCGCTCCCATATAACAAAATTTGACTGATTTTTGTATAAAATATTTCGAAAAATACATGTTTTGGAAGTTGTCCATACTCATACAATTTATTTAGAATAGATATAAAAATTCGTTTAGCTTTGATACTTTGGTCCTGTGCTATATAAGGAAAAGACAGTTTGCTTGTGAAAGTGTTGCCTACATATGAAAACTTTGATACAGTCTCTAATCTGTTATCATCAAAAAACCACTTTTCATGCATACTTATCCCCCCCCCTTTTTTTAAAAACCATAACCTTAGTTTTGCTAGGATTAACTTTAACAAAGTGTTGATCACAAAATTGTTTTAACAAATCAAGCAATTTTTGAAGTCCATTAACAGTGTCTGAAGTCAGAGCTTAATCATCTGCAAATAATAATGTCAATATTTCTGTAACATCTGGAAACAACTGACTACCTTTTAGCTGACAATTTTCTATTTCCTTTACAAATTCATTAATAAAAATGACAAAAAGTATTGGGGAAGCTAAGCAACCCTGTTTTAAGCCTATATGACAGTCAAAATACTCTGTTAAACCATTATTTGTTCTAACACAAGCTTGTACAGAACTATATAAACTAACCATTGCTGAATACAACTTCCCTTTAAAACCGTTCTGTCGACATAATTATTTCCCAAAGCTTATTTCGGTTTATTAAATCAAAACACTTCATGAAATCCACAAAGGCCACATACAGTTTACCACCCTTTTTTGACAGTTGTTTATTTACAATAGCTTGAAGAACAAAAGCATTATCTGTCGTAGAATAGCCCTCACGAAACCCTGCTTGAGGCTCTCTTATTTTGTCAAATATATTTACATAAAATGTTATTCTTTTAGTTAAGATACAAGTATAATTTTTTCCTAATACATTTTGCAGTGACATACCTCTATAATTACTTGGTGTATTGTAATCCCCCTTTTTATGGATAGTTACAATAACTGATCTTCCCCATGAGATTGGAAATTTACCAGTATTATATAACTGGTTAAAAATTTTATTCAAAAAAGGTAAAAGAATATCAACTCCTGTTATGAAAAATTCAGGAATAATATTATCCTCCCCTGGGCTTTTCCCACGTCTTAATGATTTAACGGCATACAAAATTTCTTCATCAGTAATTTCTGCATTAAAAGTGGAATCTTCTATAATATCATTATCAATAGAAGCGTCATTAATACTGTCATTATCACCTAGAATGGACTCACAATCACCATTAAAAAAAATTTCAAAATAGGTTTTCCATGCATCTGTAGTTATATTATTTTGAACATTTTCTCTATTTGAACTCATAGATTTAACCTTTCTCCAAAAAGCTTTGGGATTTTTACATTTTTCGATCAACTCATTTAACTGTTTTTCATTATATTCCTGTTTTTTTTTTTGTTCACATATATTCTTAAATCTTTTCCTAGAAAGTTTAAATTCATTTAATAATACTTCAGTTTTATTCCTCCTATAATGTCTTAAACATCTATTTTTCTGATATTTTAACTCAGTACAGTATTTATCAAACCATTTTGGTTGTTTTAACAATGATTGGTACAATTTAGTTTTTCTAATACAACAACTAGCACATTCTAAAAGAAAATCATTAAAAGATTTTACAATTTGTTCAATGTCTATTTCTGTGTCACAAATTCTACTACATATATTAACTAATAATTCGTAATTCATAAGTAATTGATCACTATAATGTTGAGTATTTTCCTCATTAAAATTGTAATATACCCTAGGTTCATTTTGTTTCAACCTAACTTCTGTAACCCTGTCATTTACACCAATATTAGATCTTAATTCAAAACTTACAGGAAAGTGAGGTGATTCAGTACGTGTTCCAATTTGAAATGAAGTAATATACTGTATAACATCGTCAGATACAATAAGATAATCAATAACACTGCTCCCAGTGGGTCCAATATATGTGAACTCACCTATATCCTTTTCATCAAAAAAACGTCCATTAACAATTTTTAACATATATGTTTTACAGAAATTAAGTAAATTATGACCCAAAGAGTTTGTCTTGAGGTCACAAGACTTTCTCTCATTAATTGCTTCATCTGTAGCAAATAATTCTGAATAGCCATCAATATCGGGTGAATTTATATTACACTCTAAAGTATCTTGCAAATTTCCTGTCCGGGCATTAAAATCACCTAGTAACATAATATCTTTACACCCATTATCAAATATATTTAGTACAGCGTCTTCAAGCATATCTAAACCTTTATTCAACTTATTTAAATAATAAGGAGACTGTTCTGGAGGCAAATATATAAAAGAAAGAACTGATTCTTTATGTGAATACAAAATATTTTCACTTAGTTTAAAAAATATACCAAAATCACATTCTGGCAAAATACGTGAAATATAATGAGATATAGAGCGTTTTACATACACCAATATTCCACCCATCGCTCTACCGTACAGTGCAGTTTTACTACCCTTGATAAAATAGTATACATAGTTTTAAAAATGTTTGTGGAATGTCCGTTTCATCAATTAACCGTGTTTCCAAAAAACAAAAAATATCAAACTGATTTAAATATTCCAACAAATCATTGTCAAAAATTTTATTTTTTATACCATCAATGTTCCAACAAGCTATATTTAATGTAAATACACTGTGAGGGCCTTGACCACATCCCTATACCATACTTGAATTGTAATTGTCAATGTCTATATAAGATGATATTGACTTGGCTCCATTGCCATTCTCAGAATTTTCATTCAAATCTCTGAATTCCACTGTTTGCTTGTTACAGTTAATATCTTCATGAATTATGTCATGTTCAATGTCCATAGTTTGTCTTGTTGCACGTTTAAATACCCTCGCTCCTTTATTTTCTACGCCTGCAACATTTATTTCCTTAGATTTTTTTCTTCTACAACAAGTTTGCCTTTATAATAGTAACCTCTCTTTCCACTTTGATTAAGAGACCATAATTGAGAACGCTGACTCTTTGTTAAGTCATCTCCTACACGAATTCCCGCACTACGTAAAACATTACGCCCCCTGTATATTTCATCATAACGTAACCCTACAAGCACTATTCCATCTTTGTTTCCTATACGCTTAGCAAATTTAATGTCATCTGATGCCCAATTTTCACTATGACATGCAACCTTTAACACTTTTTTGATAATTTCACTCTTCAGAGATTCAACAGTTTCCATTTCATCTCCAGAAAGTCCGAATACTCTTATGTTACCTTTGATTTTATCTCTCTCTAAAAATTCAATTTTCCTTTCTAACTTGTCAATTTTTTCTTTATTACAATCATTTTCATATCAAATAGTATCTACATCTAACTGTACGGTTTCTTGTAATCCATGTATGTACTCAACATTAATTTTCAAGCAAAGTAGTTCCCGAATGGTCGCAAATTTCTAATATTGTTTCATTCTTTATAGATACACTGTATACATGCTTACAGTAAGCTCCATGATTATTTACATCTGTGTTAAACAACAGGTTGAGCGTCGAAATAATAAGAGTTCCAAACCCTAATTTAGAATAATATGCTTTTCTTCAGGCCGTTAACATTTAACTTCACCGTGGCTAATGGGGTTTTGCACGCTCGCTTACGAATCGAGAGGTCTGTAGTTTAAAACCCAGTTGAGGCAACCTATGTTTTTTGTAAGTCAAATAAACATTGAATTGACTATCAGTGTTGCAATAAGTCTAATAGCCAATTTACTTCAGTTAAATCAGTGGAAAGCATTGGTGGCATTATACAAAAGAAAATTGGTTTATAATCTCACAACCTTCACCTTTCTGATATTCTGAGACCCAAATAAATTCAGCGCCTTCTGTGCTTTGATTTTATAATAGCGCACATGATTTTATCTACATTTTGTAATTCCATAATTATCGTAGTAATTTGAACGACGATTTGTTTAGAAATCATCTAAAAGGATATTATGTAATACTATGTCAATGCCATTATCGAAAATGCTGACCATTGTTTATTTTTCCACTGCATAGATTCGCAGGTCATCAAGTGACTTTGTTTCGCGATACTATTGGGCTGTGAAAATCTACCGTATGTACACAAAATTAATAGTTTCGTTTGTGTACAGTTAATCTGTGGAGGCTATTTATTGCCAAACAACCAGCCTTTGAAACTTGACAATGTATACTTCGGTTCTACTAAACAGATTTGTCGATCCGAAATTTACATACTACACTAGTATTAAGCGTTTTGATTATCTCAATTTGATAAAATGGAAGCCGGTAACGTGCAACTTAGACAAATTGCAAACTGTATTTAGAAATGTATAACTTCAAATTTGCGACATGGAGAAATGTAAACGACAGAACGTACACAACATGTTTTATGCCGTACATCATTACGTTGAGAATGTAACTGCACCAGTTCACATTCTCATGTTGACAACACCACACTTTTCTTTTACATTCTGAGGCGATTGACATTTGTAAACGATTGCAACCTTCACATATGGCATTATTTCGGAACAAGACGAAGATTAAAAGGCGGGGCAAATTTTCACGAGAGTAGAATATAAAGAGAGGCAACTCTAACCGTACAATTATAATGATTAATTAAATAAATCTGTTGTATACATATGTCACATACTAAAAATAGTACATCAACTGCATTAGAATTGACTTTGAACATCCTGTGATTTTGTTAAAGCGTATTCTAACACAGGATTTTCAAGTAATACAAAAGTGGTTCAGATATAATGTAACAATGTATCGACGTTGGTAGAAAGTCATAATACTGATAATGAGCATAATAATATGCAAAAATTTAAGTTGGTGAACTCACATAAGGGGCTCTTTCCAATATATATAGACACAAACCAATCTTGTTGTGAGACAGGGTGTGTGTGCCTTAAAACGTTACAAATGCACTAATTGTTTATAACTCTCTTATGTCGAGAGTAAATAAATTATTCTCTAATCTACTATAGCAAGAAACAACAGCAAATAACGCTTAATATCTGGTTGTACATATTACAAATCAATATAATCAATCGGTAGCATAAGGGATTCATCAGATCTATAGCATTGTTGCTGTTTCCAAACCTCTGAAGATCTGAACACGTGATTACAAAATATTACAAACATAATAATATTGTGTAACCTGTAAAATATTTAATAACAAATTATGCTCAGTAAAACAAAGAAAGTTCATTAAATTATGCAACTTTGAAAAGTTATATTACAAGAAACGATTCTTGTGTGTCATGTGAAGAATCATGTAAAAAGCCTAAGTATTCAGCAAGAATGTGTATTTAAATTTTTTTATTACAAAAACGTGTGTTGTAAGAAGGGATGGGATACACGTGCACCGTCAAAAGAAAATATTAAAGTTATCACTTCATATTTATATCCGATACGAGAATAATTTCATATTTGTTCACAGAGTTATCGTATACATTGTTTTACACTCAAATGTGATACACGGGTTTCACCTTTGGTAACATGAATACAGAGAAATGAACAGTAATCATGTACAATGGACTATACACATATTTTTGAACAAGTGTATAACCACGGAACTATATAGACAAAATTTTCTATTGATAATTCCGTTGTATAACCAAACAGTTGTGTGAATTTGACCCATTTTAATGTTGAAATAAATATTCAGTGTATCCTAGCATCTCTGTTTACCTCCATTGGAAGATGTTTTTCAGTTAAAGGATGTGATTTTGCCTTTTATTATTAAAAACATGTATATGTAATCTGACGTAGGTTAAGGTTTTCAGCGAACCACTTGATATGAATTTTACTGAATCAATGACAGCTCTAAGATCTGTGTATACATGCTGTCAATAGATGTTACCTAGACGTGTTGTCTTTCTGAACAAAAGCAGAGAGTACAAGAAATACTACACTATATTTAATACTATATTTATTAAGTTTTGTAAGTGATGGCTTTCGTAGAGATAAAATAAACAAGGCAATCAACATACTTACCTCTGGGCTCTTTAAAATATTATTATTGAAAAATATGGTAAAAATGGGAAAATATATCTAAAAGGTATGATAGAAATAAAATATAGAATATAGAATATGTACGAAGGGGTACATACAACTTTGGTTTTAATTTTACTGTGGTTAAAAAAAAAATCTTGTCAAGTCATACGCTAGTATTAGGGTTACTAATGTTATAGTACATGCTACTACTGGGAAAGACAACAGTCAGAATTTGGTCAGTATTAGTATTTGATCGTAGCAAAATCTCTATCCTGAAGACGTTGACATGAAAATCTTAAAGTGGTTTGTTTGTTTGATTGATTGAGTTTTACATCACAACGACACAGTATAGGTTATTTGGCGACGTTCCAGCTTTACATGTAGAGGAAGACCTCAGGTGCTGAAAGTGGAAAGGTAGCGTAGTCAATCCTATGAAAATTGGAATCCCCTCAGTAGAATGTATTTGTCTTTCAAATTTCTTAGCAATATCGTTAACTTCCTTTGAAAAATATTTCAAACAACCCTATTAAAAGTTAGATTGAGACAGTTACCTGGCAAGTATTTTTCAGCTCACGTGAGCTAGCTCAGGGTGAGCTTTTAGGATCGTTGAATGTCCGTCGTCCGTTGTCCGTCCACATTTGTTCGTTAACACTCTAGCGGTCACATTTTTAACTCAATCATTATCAAACTTTGCCAGGATGCTTGTCTTGGTAATTGCTCGGATGGGTTTGAACTTGGGTTATCTCGGATGAAAAGCTAGATCACTGGAGCTAAAAATAGAAGAATCTTGTTAACATTCTAGTGGCTATAGTTTTGATTCAAATACCCTGGAAATTGGTCTGAAAGTTCTTTTTCATAATTTCTAGATCAAGTTCGAATATGGGTCACCTGGGGTCAAAAACTAGGTCACATCGCAAAAATATCGAAAAACCTTGTTAACACTCTAGTAGTCACATTTTTGACCAAATTGTCATGAAACCTGGTCAGGATGCTTGTCTAGGTCATTGCTCCAATGAGTTTGAACACTGATCATCTCGAATAAAAAACAAGGTCACAGTAGCTGAAAATAGAAAAATGTTGAGGCTACTGTTTGGATCCAGATATCCTGGAAATTGGTCTAAAAGTTTGTTTTGAGGATTTCTAGGTGAGCTTCGAATATGGGTCACCTGGGATTTAAAACTAGGTCACACTGCTGAAATATTGAAAAACCTTATTAACATTCTAGTGGTCACATTTTTGACTCAATTGTCAACAAGCTTGGCCAGGATGCTTGTCTAGGTAGTTGCTCGGATAAGTTCGAATATGGGTCATATCGGATGAAAAACTAGGTCACAGGAGCTTAAAAAAACATTTTGTTACCACTCTAGTGGCTACTGTTTTGATCCAGATATCCTGGAAATTGGTCTGAAAGTGTTTTTTTCTAGGTCATGTTCAAATATGAGTCACATAGGGCAAAAAACTAGGTCACACCGCCCAAATATGGAAAAACATTGTAAACACTCTGGTGGTCACATTTATGACTAAATTGTCATCAAACTTTGTCAGAATGCTTGTCTAGATAATTGATTTGATGAGTTTGAACATTACTTGTCTTGGATGGAAAACTTGGTCACAGAAGCTAAAAATAGAAAAATATTGTTTACACCTTAGTGGCTACTGTTTTGATCTAAATATCCTTAACATTGGTCTGAAAGTTTGTTTTGGTGATTTCTAGGTCAAGTTTGAATGTGGGTCATCTGAGGTCCAATCTAGGTCACACCGCCCAAATAATGAAAACCCTTGTAAACTCTAGTGGTTACATTTTTGACTAAATTGTCATGAAACTTAGTCAGGATGCTTGTCTAGGTAATTGCTCTAACGAGTTCGAGCATGGGTCATCTCGGAATAAAAACTAGGTCACAGGATCTAAAAAAGAAAAATCTTGTTAACACTCTAGTGGCTACTGTTGTGATCCAAATATCCTTGAAATTGGTCTGAAAGTTAGTTTTGAGGATTTTTAGGTCAAGCTCGAATATTGGTCACCTAGGGTCAAAAACTACGTCACACTGATCAAATATGGAAAATCCTTGTTAACACTCTACTGGTCGCATTTATTACTCACCTGTCATGAAACTTGGTCAGGATGTTTGTCTTTGTTATTACCCGAATGAGTTCGATGGGCCAGGTGAGCGATCTAGGACCATCTTGGCCGTCTTGTTTAGTTTCTTTTTCTAGGAAATGGGAAATTTACGTTTCAAAAAATAGGCCTATAATGATTTAAAGTCCGCTGATGTTGATTGAATAAAGGATAGTTTGGCAATCATACAAGTGAATCATGTTTTGTTAAATAATTGGCATGATTTCTAAAAACATAAAAGGCTCGGAAACTACGCCGGTGCGTGGTCTTTTTCCTTGCCTTTTCGTGATCTCATTCCAGTCGCTAACGGTAAATACCGAAAATGAGCGGATTAATACGTTTATTTACGATGATGCAGTGGGTGGGAAAATTGGCGGAGCTTGTTTTATCTCTATTGCAAAACGTGTACAGCCGGATTATGCTGATTCGAATCATGATGGTGCTAAGAAAGTAAGTTCTGTTTTGTCGGCGTATACACGAAGAATGAGTATTACGATTGTTATGATGAACACTTGATATTGTTAATCTCAGAAAACCAGTTAATATTTTGTCGTTGAACAATTTGTTTTTGTTAAAATACATGTTTACAATGTTAGATCGGCAAACTCAATCCGAGAATGCAACTTTGGAGTTTACATACAAAAAAATACAACTGCATTTTGTCCCTTAACAGACTGCTCTACTCAGACCAACAAGGTTAGATTTTTGGCAACGAATAGCCTCCATACAAATCATCAAAGTAACAAATCAACTCAAACTTCGCAATTGTAGATACCCTGTAGATATTGTGCTTTTTAATACGAGTGTAGGGAGCAACACGGGCCATGGATCAATAATGGTGGTCGCATCAGACCTCCGAACATCAAACATTAAAATTCTAGTTATACATATTAACATATAATTAACGTAAAGAAGTAACTGCCGTAAACCACCGAAAATATTAATTTTGCTTACATATAAACAACTTTCTTTCGACATTCATTCAACACAGTCATATTTTGCTTTGTAAGTTTCTCAACTTGGATGGACTTAAACTGTAACGTGTTTTAACATGTTGAAAACCTATTTCAATTCAAACGAGGGGGTGGGGCAACCACATTTTTTAGATGCGCAGACCATTCTGAAATAAAGTGTAAATTGCTGATAGCTAGAAAATTGATATATGATCTTTACAAAAGTCAAAAGCTTTCATGTTTGGAAAAATTGATTTGAGACATTTTAAAGTTCATCAACATTTTGTTACCTATTTGGATGGCAGGAAATTAACATAAACCTTCCGTTAGTTATTATCATACCAAATCAAATATTGGATTTGCACATTTTTGTTTGGCATTTCGTTTCATTAGCATGCCTTCTATTTTGTAAATAAAGTGATAATTGTTTGTTTGAATTACCCATATATTTGCACATTATACGTAGGTAGAAATTAACAAGTACCCTACAAATAAAGAAGTTTACCGCAAATCATTTATCGCAAAATGACCAAGCAAAATAACCAAGCAGATAAAAATTGGAAATTGTAATGGGATTTCAGTTATTTGCCTTCATCAAAGAGTATTTTATATAGGTTTATTATAACGCTTAAATGTAATCTCTTATTCAATTAACTACATGCACCCTATCTGAGAAAATAATCCTTTTCTTAAAAATTTTATTAGGCTTTAAAAACGAAAATGTCTATTATTCGAGCTATGTTTTTTAACTACTATGAACACAAAAAAATAGAGATAAACAAATCACATCATTTTCGTTTCTATGGTAAGATGCGAGATTGTTACATTTTGTGATTATGATTACTGCTTTGGTTAAACAGACAGGCCTAAGCATTTTTAACTGCAACCCTACTTCGTTTGCTGCTTCTTGTGTTCGTGTTTAAACCAAAACTATACACACATAGTTAAATTAAAAATATCTGCAGTCCTGAAAACATTGTATATGGACCTTATTATCTCAAAACCACGATATGATTTGGTACAATGTAGGTATGAGAACGCGGACTGGTTACCTACCTTTTGCGGCTAACTCTCGGTTAATCAACACGGACAGGCGAGAGTGGTAATGAGAAAGGTTCAGTGCTGCATACATTCTTTGTACAACTTTAAATAAAATTACCTCAGATACATGACTGTTTCATTTCTTGATAAATCAAGTATATTCCGGAAAAAAGTGTCTGGGTTCACTATGTAATAGTGGTCGCAACTTTTTGGAAGAACTCTATGTTTTTAATTGGAATAGCGCGATTAATTATTGGTGCATTGCAAATGGATTCAAAATTTTCAAACAAACAAATAAATGATCAAATATTCTTTTATTCAATTTGGAAATTTCAACGTGTTTTATTTGTTACTTTAAATGATATTGAGATCATTTAAGTGGCGTTCGATTTAAGTAAGTTTATTCTAAAATGCTTATTAACAAATTTTATCATCAGTTTTGTAAAGCCATGGCAATCCGCTAATAAAATAAACATAGCTCCAAATTAGTCGTACAGATTATTTATTAAATCACAAGTTGTGTTTTTATACAGTTCGTGATATTAAAAAAAGTAATGATTCATAGTAAACAGGAAGATGCCCACATATTGTCGTACATATATATATATATATATATATATATATATATATATTATTTTATTTCCAAGGTTTTTTAATATCATCATTTAGCTATAAATGTCAGCTGCCATTGAGTACATATACGTACATAGTCTGAGCAGCTAAGAAAGTGAAACATTTTGTAAAAATTACCGTCCGCTTTCAGTAGCTAAGACTTAACCGAAACGTCTGCAGCAGCACCAAGACCTTAGTAGATATGGAAAAATAGTACTAAGTGTGTTTAACTAGGTATGGTATTATTTATGGCTAGTTAATAATGCCAAATGAATATACTTTAGGTCATAAGGTTAAAGGTCAATGAGTCACTTGTTTAGTATCATTGCGTGAGACGGATAAGAATGTGACATACGTAACTTGTTAAGGAAATTTCCTATGACCAGTAGTCAAAATATGAACATACAGAGTCCATCATTGTTGTAAAAATAGCATGAATATTTAACAAATGTGTAGTTAATGTGTCATTTATTAATATCATGTATTAATATCATGTATTATTTATAAGCATCTATGACACCTTAAACACGTGAAAATGGAACAAATGCAGTTCAAAAATATGCAAAATAAAATTAAGTATCTTTAGCAATACAATTTGCTCTATGCAATCTATCCAGGCATAAAAGTTCAAGTTTTTTCCTCTGATAAGAATAACGTATGAAATGCTAAAAGATGAGTAGAAACTATTGGTCTTAGACAATGAATTGCTCCTCATTGTAATATCCGTTTACAAAGATTTAAGATTACGCCTTCGAGTTCGAGTAATGCGCATACAAATTATTCATTAATTATAAGAAAGACACGTCTAAATGCTCATAAGGTGTATGTAACTTTAAATGTAATCCTAGCGAAAATAAAATGAGTTCCTGTTTTCTAAGATTATGAATGATTTTGTAATTAAAGAAAAAATGGACAAAAAAAAGAGGAAAAAAAACAACTAATGAGATATCAATCAATTTCGTATCAGTATAAAAATAAGTTAACATGCTAGTACTCTGATTTTCTTACATTATTATTTATTTGTTTCAATTACGACGAACGAAACCTTTCTTTTTCTGTCTAACCACACATACACATCCTGATCGGAGTTTTGTCATACTCCAGCCAGTTTTGCCGCCTTTAATAATCCTCCCATATGAGAGACTGAATGTGGTCTGACAGAAAGATTGGAAATATTTGTTGTCCACGCCATCGCACTGGCACCTTTCGGCATCGCAAAACGACTCGTAGAAGAATTGATCTTCATGCAGATTTCCTATATTTATGTAAGGGTGAACATCAACCTTTTCACCAAACATGTCTTCTGCTGTACTTTTAATGCCGTACGTTGTCTTTGTTGGGCATAATTTCCGCGGCTGCGACTGCTGGACATTATATCCCCGTTCTTGGCGTGACTTTCTTAGTTTCCTTCCAGAGGCACGTGGTACTCTTTTTACGCTGCAGGAGTGGTCTGAATTTTCTGTTGCTCTTGCATTGCATGTTCTATTTTTAGAACACGGTTCTCTGAAATCAAATACTAATGGTGATGTAGACAACTGACCATCACTTTGGGTTCCATTGGCTTGTACTGGTTCTTCAAATTTTGAAGAGCTAGATTTGCTGGTAGTCACGAATCGCGTTTCATAGAACAAACACATCAAGTTGATGATAACGAGGCACCTTCCTATTGCCGTCATGATCTGCAAATTAGTGTAAAAGTTGTTTTAATTCATAGTGAGCTGTGTTTATTCACGATTGTTACGTTTTTTTAACGGTTGTTTTTCACGTAGTTATTTAATGCCGTCAATCTTCAGTATATACTAGTACGTTAAACAAATAAAGACAAGAATTAAGAGTCAAATATGGAAACTGACGTGGAATTTATATATGAATAAAGTTTGGTAAAATGTGTGTGAGGTTAGCGGCCTAGCGGCCCAGTGGTCTGGCGGCGTGAAGTTGGCGGCCTAACAATCTAACGGCCTGCCGGCATATAATTTTTGTGGAACAAAGGGCTAGCGGTGTTAAATTGGTGGCCTAGCGACCTAAAATTTAAAAGTTGAAGAAATGATAAAAGCGATAAAAAACGGCAATCAATCAAATTTTTATACATGTTTCGCGAATACGACAAAACAGGAAACAAAACCTGTATTACAATCAAGCGTGATTCGAAAGGACGTTCCTAGCCTCATGTCATTTACGTAATGGCATATAATAAGAGATTTATGATATGAGCATCTTGGTTTTATACTTAAAGTTGACTTTCATGTATTTTGCCAGATTGGATTATGATAAGAATCTTACACTGGCTGCCATACAGACCGGAATATCTAGCTCGAGTGTTACTTTTTACGGCGGCAACGAGACTCTGCCGAGTTTCCGATATACAGTAACCCGAGAGCTAGTCAGCTAGATATTCCCGTCTGTACAAACACCCGGTGTTTGATTCTTTTTCTTGCATATTAGATATCAATTATTTTCGGAACAGAAATCATGAAAACTGATATTCTCATTACGCACTTTTTTCTTGTAGTAGCGTATGATTTAACAACTTAATTATTTACAGTAAAATTACGTCATCCTAAGAACGCAATTCATTTATAAAAGGCGTAAATGAAGTTTTCATTGTAACGGAGAAGTCCTACTAATTTAACCAAAATTTTAATGCACAAAAAGTTTGTTGGAAAATAACTATAAAACAGATCTAAAAAATAAAGCAAAATCAAATTTACATGAGCGTTTTGTAGCGATACAAGACCTCGAAATCAAAACATTTTGAAGAACAACAACAACAATAACAACAACAACAACAATAATAATAATAATAATAATAATGATAATGCTGATGATAAAAATAATGATAAAAAAATGATGATGATGATAATAACAATAAAAACAATAATAATAATAAGTAAAGGAAAACATGAAGTTTCTTATTTTCTTAATTTACTGCTTCGACAAATTCAGTACAACTATTGACACGGCAGCTACATTTGCACACTAGACACAATTATATTTCAAATTTTACAAGTAGTGGGCAATAACAGTTTACTATAAATGCAAGAATAAAAAGATATAAATAGTAAAAATTACCGTTTTGTATAGATAGATGCTTAAATTCCCTCCAGAACTGAAGAGTGTGAACTGAACTGTTGCCGTGTCTGAAACGTGATACGTCTTGATTCATCTATTGTTAATACTGAATCTCACAAATATGGTAATCCATTAACACTATATAGCAAGCATGCCCATGTCATTTTGAAACCAACGTCATTCCTTAGCAAGATGTTTGGAGCACTTCGTAAAGACAAATCAATATACACAAATGTACTTTGTAAACTTTCAAATGTCTTCCGAAAAGAATATGCATGCTTCTAAAGTTACTTTTTCTGATATTCGTTCGTTTTTGATTTATCTAATTTCTTTTTTTTTTTTTTTTTTTTTGCTGTTATTTTTTTTTTGCTTTTGTTTTGTGTGTTTGTGTTTAGTTACATGTTTTTCGCCCGCCTCCGCTTGACTGTCCGCTTGACTGTTTATAAAGTCAAGATAATTTTTAACACAAGCAGAGACATAGATAGTTACCTACATCTCTGACATCAACAGGATTTTGTTTTATGTTTAAAAAATATATTTATTGGAGGAATTTAAATTTTGTCTTCGTTTTTTGAGACCACAACAGCTTTTGTTTTTAACTTAGAAAATGTTTAACGTGAACTACTTTAGACAGAGATTAAACAAAAAGAATCAAGTATATCTATGATCGACAATCAAATAATTAAAAAAAATCAAAGATAAATTATTAAATGAAAAGTCCACGTATCTTTATAAATATATTTTTTTTAATAATAAAATATTTTTTTCACTCAAAATGTTTTTAAATATCTCATTTCGATAAACAAGATGACCCTGAAGTCGCTCACCTGTATATAGGCCCCCAGAGCGGGGCCAGTTTAAAGCCCAGGGCTTTAATTTGAACAAACTTTGTAGACAACCATTAGAAGATGTTTCATGCTAAACATCTAAGGTCTAGCTCGTTGGGATTTTTAAAAGAAGATTTTTTTAAGTTTTTTCTTTACACATATAGTTAAAAACAATGACATACATGGGGCAGGGCCAGTTTTGACCCCAGGGCTTTTATTTGAACAATCTTTGTAGACACTTACTAGAAAATGTTTCTTGCTTAATATCTAAACTCAAGCTATTCGGGTTTTTTCAAAGAAGATTTTTAAGTTTTTGCTATACTCGTATAAGGAAAGTCAATGTCCCCCGGGGCGGGGCCAATTTTGACTCCAGGGCTTTTATTTCAATAAACTTTGAAGACACTCACTAGAAAATGCTTCGTGCTTAATATCTAAACTCTAGCTATTTGAGTTTTTTCCAAGAAGATTTTTCAATTTTTGCTATAGTTTTACACAAAGGGAAAATAAATGACCTCCGGGATGGGGCCAATTTTAACCCCATGGCTTTTATTTGAACAAACTTTGTAAACAATCACGAGAATATGTTTCATGCTTAACATTAAAACTTTTGCTATTTGTTTTTTCCAAAGAAGATTTTTTATATTTTTTTCCCATACACACATTAGGTAATTTGGAAAATCAATGACCCCCAAGGTCGGGCAAATTTTGACCCGAGGGCTTTTAACAAACTTGGTAGACACACATTAGACGATGTTTCATGCAAAATATCTTAGCTCTAGCTCTTTCGGTTCTTTAAAAGAAGATTTTTTAAGTTTTCACTATATGTATATATGGAAAATCAATGACCCCCTGGGGTGGGGCCAACTTTGACCCTAGGGCTTTTATTTAAACAAACTTGGTAGACATCCATTAGAAGATGTTTCATTCTAAATATCTTAGCTCTAGCTCTTTTGGTTCTTTAAAAGAAGATTTTTTTAAAGTTTTTACTATATGTATAACGGGAAAATCAATTACCCCCAGGGGCGGGGCCAATTTTGACCCAAGGGCTTCTATTTGAGAAAAAAATGGTAGACAACCATTAGAAGATGTTTCATGCTAAATAGCTAAGCTCTAGCTCTTTGGGTTCTTTAAAAGAAGATTTTTTAAGTTTTTACTATTTGCATATAGGGAAAATCAATGACCCCTTGGGCGGGGCCAATTTTGACCCAAGGGCTTTTATTTGAACAAACTTGGTAGACACCCATTAGTAGATGTTTCATGCTAAATATCTTAGCTCTAGCTCTTTGGGTTCTTTAAAAGAAGATATTTTAAGTTTTTTCTTTTGGTTGCCATGGCAACCAGAGTTCTGCATGGAATTAAATTCTTTGAACAATTTTCAAAGGTTACCACCAAAGGAACATTCCTGTGAAGTTTGGATGAAATTGGCTTAGTGGTTTATGAGGAGATGTCATTTAAAGTAAAAGTTTACGGACGACGGACGGACGACGGACGCCGGACGAAAAGCGATTAAAAAAGCTCACCCTGTCACTTTGTGACAGGTGAGTTAAAAAACAAAGAAAAGTATTTTTTTTTTAAATTTCATCCATAAATACTTTAATTTAGTAAAGGTAGAAAGGGTCGCCAGCGGAACTACAGCCAGGCCTTATTTTTCCTCCCAGATCTTTCTTAATTGCCAACCAATTGTCACCAAATAAAGTGCAATCTACGCAGGAATAATTTATTTTGAAAAAAAAAGTGCAATATTAGGCCAGTTGGTAAGACAAAAGATGGAGTGTTAAAGCGAAAATGCACTTTTTGTCTAAGTCAGACATCGCTTGACCGACCCGTATGTAAACGATTTTGAACATAGCTTATTAACAAACTAATGTTAGTGCATGCAAACAGTTGAAACAGAAAGACAGCTATAATGCTATATACCTGATGCGTACCCCTTTCGCAGCGAAAGAAAAGTACTAATATATTCATCCATACACACACATGCTTGTTTACATAAAAAATTGCTATTATTCTGTTTAAATGTACTCAGATTATTCTTTTTTAAATCTTGATTTTAGTACATGTAATTCTGTATTTTTTTTTTTTTTTTTTGTGGTCTCTGAACAAAGTTGTAACGTATGTTTGTATGGACTCACTTAAGTTAGTAAGGTCACTTTTCCAAGGCAGACTGATCTAACTCGTTTGCATAGTACCACTTTTCCTAATATGGCGATAGGTTCATGCTCCCAAGCAATTTGATCATTGATATTCAGAGATTTCGTAAATTATAAATTATCGCATGGCTTTGAGCTTTTCCTCTTTTTTTCTTTCCTTTTTTCAACAGCGAAACAACTTTAAACGGCTGCGCTTACTAACATTATATACAGCTAGCTGTGAGGTCTCTTAGACAACATTTAATTTAACTGGTACTGTTTCATTTTTTGTGGGTTTCCATTTGCAACACACGAGAGGGAAAGCACATAAATTGTTTTACTGATTTCTGTTAAAACAAAAAAAATAATAAAATAAATGAAATTGCTATAAAACATTTATAATATATGAAACACGTAAGTTGTGGGTGTAAAACAGGGGTTGAGGCGACATCTCGGGATGTTTTTGCAAATAAAATTCTCGGCCTAACGGCCTCGATATTTTCATTTTGGCAGAAACATCACTCGATGTCGTTATACCCCCGTAACTAACTCGATCACTTTACTATAACAATAATTAAATATATGTCAGTATGAGGTGTGCAGGACTTATGAAATCTATCTACAAATATGAAGTTGTGGTATGCGTCCACGCCTTTCACGTGTTTATATAAGTCATGTTTACGTCATGATATATGCATCAACTTAGGAAACCAAAGGAACCGCCACGTCAGAATTACGCATGCAGTTAACATTTTCCAATCATCACACCGTTTACTAAATAAAGCTGGCTTTCTCTGTACAAGAGAGTGGGGATTGGTACTTTAAGAAAATTCTTTGACATTTGAACAATAGGAAATAATATAATTGTAATTATGAGAACTGTATGACCAAGACATTATCACTATCTTATAGAAACAGATTTATGAAAAGTTAGAATACACCTCGACGACCAAACAATAATAAGCCACTACAACAAGTATACAGGAGGTACAAGTAATAGAATGAGCATCGAAACAAGAGGCTATCCGATCTGTACGACCGATTATTAATCATATTGCCGACTGTTTTGATTTCTTTCTCTTTTGTATAATAGTCAAACATAAAAACACGTTCTCTATTGTCACAATATGTAACCCCTGAAAAAAGTATCCAATGAACGAGCATCTGAATATGATATTTTTGTCGCTTTCTCTTTCTCTGTCGTCACTATTAGTAAACCCAGGCAAAAATGAGCCAATCAATTGGCATGCTCAGGAGTGCGGGTAACTAAAACCTGCATTCCGGTTAACACACTGCATATATACATGTATATGTACACGATTTAACTCTGACACATTTTCAACAGAAAGTTCAACTGTTTAAAAAAACATATCAAAAAATCTTCAAGACGAAGTATATGTACCTGATCCTATGTGGTATTTTGAATGTATAGGGAGTTGCTAAAGCAGAGGCTGTGTTTCCGTGGCCCGTATATGTTTTTCTTTTTTTTTGGGGGGGGGAGGGGGGTTGGGTGCGTGAAGGGGTAGCGCAGATCGGACCACAACAAATTTTGGGCTTTCTCGGAATAATATGCAACTTTTTAAAACTGCCTTACTATTGTTGTATCTTATAAGCGTCATTGGTTTTAAGGGCCCATTATGCCACAAAAATACTTTGTATACTTTCATATTTTAAAAAAGCTACCCCTTCCTCCATTATCTAAACCAACTTTTTCACCTGCTGCTTTTTGGCGATGAGCACAGTAATAGTGATTTAGTAGTTCTTGTATGGAAGTCAGAATACTTCTTTGTTTACAATTCGCTTGGTTTATGACAAATTATTTCAGATTTATCTCGATGTTGTCGGTTACAAGCAGCTTACATGCTCTAAAACCATTATTTAAATATTATAATATTCATATTTGCCCTTTGTAAAGAAGTAAATACTTTTTTAATATGCCTTTACAACAGTAAATTGGTTGATCCAATAATATCGTCACATTAAGAATTTCATCCTGACATACGTTTACCATTTTGACACAGCCTCTATGATCTATGATATCTCGATTAAGTCTTGTTACGATGCTTTGTTCTCCCGAGAAGTTAAAATGGTAGTAAAAACAACAACAACAAAAACGATTTCAGTATGCTTTGTAATCCAAAATTGTTTTTATTTATATATGCATGTATTAGTAAAACTTGTAAAATAAACTGTAAATATATATACATATTTTAAGTCTTATCAATGGTGCAATAATGAGGGGAAGATAGATTTTGTAAGTTTTGAAACAAAATGCCAAAATGCCAAAAGCCGACAACATCCCTATAACAGCAGGCCAAAGGGTCTTTATGCCTTGAAATATCGGAGCCATGTCACATGAATAGTCATTTAAATAATTTATAAATTGAACTTGGATATCAATGATATTTATAGCCATATTGGTTTTAAACTGTTAATACAAACAAAAAAAAGTTATTTCTGTAACGTAATTATGATGAATTATCAAAAATGTGTAAAACTGTTTGTATAAAAAAACAGTTAAGATAGTATGTACAGTGTAAATCAAGAAAAAGTTCCGTGTTGCTAAGATGAGAATGTCCAAAAATATACTCAATGATGTGTTCGCTTTCAAATTAACCAGATTTTAAAAAGAAAAATAAATAAAACTTAGAAAATATAACAAACCAGTGATTGTTATGTACACGTATCCTGACGTAGGGTATTATAAGAAATGTAGCTTTAAAGATTTAGAGTTTTCTTAAACTGTAAGTAAATGACCAATGCCTTGTTTCTTAAAGTTTTTAGATGAATACAGGAATGATTGGATGATCAAATGAGATGAGATTTGTTTGGTAAGTATCATCATACTTGACGTTGATAAATCAAGGTCAAAATGTAGATTTGATACTTGTTTTCGTGGTTTTATGTATTTTTTTGTTCAAGGCAGATGATATTCATCATGGTCCGGTTGTTAACATATTTTTTATTATGATGAATTATCAAGTGTAAATTTAAACTTTAATGTATAAAAACAGTTAAGATATAAAATATATAGTGTAAGCCAGAAATATTTCCTTGTTGATAAGATGAGAATGTCCAAAAATATACTCAATGATCTAGATGCTGACTAACCAGATTTTAAAAAGAAAAATTAATGAAACTTTGAAAATATAACAAATTAGTGACTGAAATGTACACATATGGTATGATAAGAAATGTATTTTAAAGGTTTAAACGATAAGTAAAGACCAATGCCTTGTTTGTTTCATTTTTTTCATGAAAACATGAATGGTTGGATGATAAAATGAGATGAGATTTTTTTGGTAAGTATCATCAACTTGACGTTGATAAATCAAGGTCAAAGTGTAGATTTGATACTTGTTTTCGTGGTTTTATGTATTTTTTTTTTGTTCAATGCAGATCACGGTCAGGGGTTAGTATCTCGAAGCTATCGTTATATTTGCGTTAACGAACGTGCTAACGATTGACGGAAGGTTGGTTAACGAGAGATTAGCGCGGGTATCTCGAAAGCGCTAGTTCAGCAATCGTTCGTTGCTTACTCGCTAGTTATTAACGACTGCGCTGTGTAATCATTTCATTACCGCGGATATCGTGTGTTAATACATGGACAAAATGGCCGAATCAAAACGTAAGCCGAGATATTCAATAGACGAATTGCAAATACTAGCACAAGAGGTAAATACACATAAACATATTCTCTTTGGTAAATTCAGTGATGTCTTGTCAATGGAAAAAAAGCAAAAGGCATGGGCAGAAATAACGAGACGTATAAATGCTGTTTCACAGACCGTCCGAACGGTAGATGATATTAGAAAAAAATGGAACGACTGGTCGAGTGTTACTAAAGGAAAGGCGGCAAAGCGGAGGCAATCTTTAAACAAGACTGGCAGCGGACAGCCTGATACTAAACCACTGACTGAATTAGAGGAACTAGTAGTTTCTATAATTGGCGAGACTGCCGTAGGTGGATTTAAGGGAGGGATAGATACAGCTCTTGTTTCTGAAGAAGCAGACTTTTGTGCCGACGAGGGTAAATTATAGTCATCAAGTTACGATTATGCTAAACCGGAAAGTTACGATCATGCTAAACCGGAACATACTCAAACGACACTTGCAGTATCCGGTCTGTCGTCTAGCAGTATAGACCTGTCATGCGATGAGAATCCTGATTGCGTTGCTAATATCAGTTGTGCTAATAAACCTACGAAAACGATTCCTTTTAAAAAGAGAAAAGTCGTTGCAACTGCATCTGCTGCTGAAAGCTATGAAACTGACGTAATTTCAATTGAGAGAGAAAAACTTAAGATAGACAATGCACGACTAGATACTGATGAAAAACGGCTGGAAATAGAACAACAAAGACTGAAAATTGAGCAGCAACGCCTGCAAGTGGAGACAGACATTTTGAACACTCTACTTTGTCAAGGCCAATATTCTAGCCGAGCAGCATCTCAATACCCGGCACAAAACCCGGGGCAAGATAACTCTACCTCATTCTTCAGGCTATAGCCACATGTTGTTTAAGGGTGTAAGTATACTGTCAAGATTTAAACTTGAAAATGTTGTTCACAAATTGCAAATATCTAAATGAATATTTATAGCGAGCACTTAGTCGTCATAGTTTCTATTTTAAATAGTCTGTTCATTTAAACACATATGAGGACAATAAATTAAGATTATAAAGGTAGTCCATAAGTTTGCTTAGTATACAAAGTAAAAAATGAATATATGCTGGGATAAGCAAATGGTCTCATCATAAACAATTTAGATTTTATTTTATGTATAAGATAAAAACGTGATGTTTATGAAAACGATCATGATATACCAGTGACTATGATTATGACTATGATGATGCTATGATGATGGTAATCATATGATGACGACAGCGACGATGTGTTTAGTTTTAAAGAAATATTAATATAAATCCTATTTCGTGAAATATTCAATATATTTTCACGAAACGTGATAAAACATGATAAACTTCCACATATTTTAATGAGCCGGAACGGCGAGTGAAAAGAATTATAATGTTATCACGTTTCATGAAAAAATATTCCATATTTCTCGAAAATCGAAATAATAACTTTTTTAAAAGTTTACCATCAAGACGCACATATGTACACAACTATTTTCGAAACCCCGCTAGCTACATAGCTGAAATGACGCCATGTGCATAACAATGACGTTATGAGCAAAACAATGACTTCATGAAATGTATGTTGAATTTTTATGATACCGCACGTTTGTTACGTCGAATTTCATTGGATAACCATGACATTATATTATTAATTATAAAGGTTTTTGAACATTTATAATTATGGCACTATTTAAACGTTGTTTGGAAATATATGGTTATATATTGCGGCTCGGGTGATATTTACAGACAACCGTTTATATAGGGTCATATAATCCGTTAGATGTCTTTATAACTGATAATATACACGGCTGTTAATTTATGGATGAATTTTCATTTGTCTTAAATCAAAATTATAACAAGTTAAAATTTAACAGCTGGTGTTCGCGAGTGAAATATATTTCAATTCGAAAAGTTACACAAACTAAATTATATATCATTGATGCCTTTTTGTTATACTAATTTTAGCGGCGTAACAATATAATGCACTTTTCTTCATGATGTCATTAAATCATTACGTCACAGTGTGGTTTCTTTATAATTCTGTAATATAAATCGGAATTTTGTTACATTTTCAACATGATGTATGCAGATATTTATTTATATTTTTTGGGCAAAATGACACATTACGGAGTTAATTCATTTCGTTGTTTAAGTGATGATATGATTGTTTTTCATCTGCATACAAATATAATTCTTTAGGTAAACTTTTAAGAACCTTAACATGTGTTTGATATGTGAGAAAAAGAAATACAATATCATATTTATGTAGGTTCATCACTTCTTATCAATAAGTTGATATAATTCTCATTAGGGGCTGGCAAAGTATAGTGCTAATCGTTCAATAAAGTATCGGACATACACTATTTCAATATTCTCTGTTTTTTTTTACGGATAAACTTAGTATTTCACTACTAAGTATGAAATAAAATATATGTACATGACTGTATATGTATATTTTGTATATTTTCAGAACGACATATTGCTTGAATTGGTTTTCCGCTTTTTGCCTGTTGACGAAATTCTATTAACTGTATCCAGAGTGTGCAAGGCTTGGAAGCGTGTGGTTATGTCTGGACGGATTTGGTGGCATTTCCGCTGTGCAAAAATGACTTTCAGAACTGTGCCTAGCTATGACTCTGCACTCATAAAAATGTCTAATCTGAGACATCTTACTCTGAGCTGTGACTTGTTGGAAAAATTTAGCGTTTTTTCCCAGATGCTGCATTTAGAGTACCTTGAACTATATGCAGAGAAACACCATAATTTAGAATTATTAGCACATTGTATAAAAGCTTCGCTGCCGTCCGTCGTCATTTTAATATGTCGGAACCTATATTTCAATGTCGAAATCCAAACATTTCTGGCCTATTTTCTCAGGAATGTTAAATCTTTACAATTCTTTGGATGTGAATCTCTTAAACCAAGTGACTTTTTGTACATTAAGAAAAGACTTCCAAATATAACAGAAGTACATGTGGAGATGAACACTACAGAAATCGAACGTTGGGCGGAAATTGTTAACACATATTGTGGAACATTGCGATTTCATATCAACATGATTGACATTATTCCAAGGAGAATGCTTCAATACAATCTGGCTCAGTATAGAATATAATCAACAGTTTAAATACCCCATGACTTGGTAACCTGCAAAGATTTAACACTAGAAAGTGTTTATTGTCGGAAGTGCATTGTTATAATTGTTCAATCTTTTGCTCTTTTCAAAGACTACGAGTACATGTATAATTTGTTAAATTTATAGTCCTGAAAGTACAGTGCATCGTTATAAATCCGTTTTTATTTCTTTTTATTCATGTTAAACAATACTACTTTTATAATCATGAATGAACATTTCTCTCTGTTATATTATTTTAGAACTCAGCTGAGACTTCCTTAATGCTCTAGAAAAGAAGAATGAAAACTGAAAACAATGTGTTTATTTTATTTTACATTCCATTACAGAAAAACATATTTTATCATTCTAAACAGTTAAATTTGCAATCATTAATGAACAATGCTTGTCTCACATTAATCTATCAACTTGTTTAACAAACATAAAATACATTGTTTGAACTTACGATCAACACAACGTCGACTTTGTAGTTGGCGACTTTTTAAACACTTCTAAGAACGGTCGAAGATTTAGCTAGCGTGTGAAAACATCTCCCGAATAAGGTTATCGCGAACCTGTCTACCATCATCGTTGTTGTTGTTTTCTCTATTATTTTCATTGTTGTCGTCACCATTGACGTCACTGTCATTGTCGTCATCTTCATGGTTTACATTGTCATCAATCAGAGGCAAATTTCTCGTAATACACATGTTGTGAAGGACTGCAACTGCAGTAATAATCTTAGCACATTTTATCGGGGTGTAAGTCATGTATCCACCTGACTTGTGGAGACACCTGAACCTCATTTTCCAAATGCCAAATGTACGTTCGATTACACAACGTGTACGTTTGTGAGCAACATTAAATCTCCTTTCAGCCTCTGTATTTGCAGTTGGTAATGGCGTAAGTAAGTATGGTTTTAACGGATACGCACTATCACCCAAAATCCATGTATTTTGTAAATTCATTTCTTCGATCTTGCGGACGCATTCACAGTTATTCCATATAAATGCATCGTGAGTCGACCCTGGCCAACGAACAACTATATTTGTGAATAAATTGTCGCCATTACATACAGCTTGGACATTTATTGCATGGTATCCCTTTCTTGTCACAAACAAATGTTCATCATCAGTTGGTGACTTTATAGGTATACATGTACGTACCGTCGACGGCACCAATTACATTTGGAAAACCGCCTATTTCATAGAATCGTTGCTTGGTATTTGTTATTTCAGTACGTGAAGTCGGAAACTTAATTTGTTGGGGAACTTGTCTAATAATTGCTTCAGAAACCGCGTGAATACTTCTTGAAACAGAGTGAATAGACACTCCATGACCATCCGCGAGGATTGACTGAAAGCTACCGGTTGCATAGTAACGCAGAGCGACAAGTACCTGCAGCGACACCGGAAGAGACTGACTTCGTCTTGTTAGTCTAAGAAGTTGTTGCTGGGTTTGTGCACATATTTCAAGAATGGTAATTCTGTCCAACCGATATTTCTTTAAAAGCTCATGATCGGTCATCACGTCGAGGGGATTCATGCGATCTCTAAATATCCGGGGAATATTGCGACGTCTTCTGTTGCCGTCACCTCCCAAAAACACAAGAGCCATCTGAAATTGTGAAAACGATAAGTGCATAACATAAAACAAGTTGAGTAAGAAATGTTTGAATTCATAATGTCGTTACCCTATGATTAAAAAACATTTTACCTCACGGATAGGAATTGCAGTCACGATACAAAAGGCAAAAGCTTACCTTTGCTAGTTTAATTGTCTTCTTTAATTATCTGTGTTTTATACAAGTTGTTTTCTGTGTATTTAAAGTAGCAGCATACTCACTTTTGTGTCAAAGTGATAGTAACGAGAGCTTTACGACACCCTCTTGGCATCCGTTAATAATTGGGCATATTAACGATTATTCGTTAATAACGAGAGATTCGAGATAGTAGTGAAAACCTTAACCAGAGGCTTACGATAGTCGTTATGCTAACGATAGCTTCGAGATACTAACCCCAGGTTGGTAACAAAGATGTTATTTTTAACTAAGGAAGGTAAATGTAAACTTTGTAAAGTTAATCATTTAGATAATTTAATATATCGACATTGTATTGCTTCTGAAAATAGTGCTAAAAATAACCAGTGTGTTGAAATTTCACAGAATTTGGTCAATTGAAAATTTAACAAGACTAAGAGCGAAATGATATTAGCTTGTTTTCCAAAAGCAGGAGTTTAAAAATAAAGAAAATAAAGACAAACTGAAAATAAATGCTTGTCTGAATAAATTGTCATGGACATATGTTAAACACAATATGATTTGAAATTAGTATAGAAGGATCACAAAAGTAAAGGCGAAAACGGCGAGAAAATATGATCATCTGATAATAAAATGAAAAAAAAAATTACATTATAAAATTAAAAATGAGTAAGAGAAAAGGGATTAAGCTGCTTTTTTGTAGTTTATGTCAAGAAAACGTCCTATCACGTGACAATAGCATAATGTATGTGGCCTACTATTTATAGGGTGTGTCGACCGGCCTAAAATTTAATGAGAGCTGCCGACCTTGAGGGCTTTCTTATTGCCCTCGTCGACAGACTCTGAGGAGGAGGAAACAGCCAGTGAGCTTCTTGCTCTGGTTGACATTCGGCTAATGCTGGCTCTTTGGGACGACATGCGGCTCCTATTCCTTTCGGCGTCTGCTTGTCTATATCTGATAGTGAGTCGAACTCTTTCCTGAAACCGGTGTTCGGACTCGTCCTTTCGTTGCTTGCATTCAGTTCTAAAGTATATCAAAGAACATTGTGTCAATTGAATGTTTATCAATATCGTTAAGTAATGTAGATTATACAAATGTTAATGATATAATATCTGGTGTGATGTGAATGATATAGTATCTGGTGTGATGTAAGTGATATAATATCTAGTTGGATGTAAATGATATAATATCTGTTGTGATATAAAGGAAATAGTATCTAGTGTGATGTAAATGATAAAGTATCTAGTGTGATGTAAATGATAAAGTATCTGGTGTGATGTAAGTGATATAGTATCTGGTGTGATGTAAATGATATAGTATCTGGTGTGATGTAAATGATATAGTATCTGCTTGATTTAATGATATTATATCTACTGAGATGTAAATGATATGGTATCTGTTGTGATGTAAAAAGATGTAGTTTATGTTGTGATGTAAATAATTTAGAATCTGGTGTGATGTGAATGTTATATATTTGTTGACGTGTAAATGATATAGTATCTGGTGTGATGTAAATGAAATAGTATTTGATGTGATGTAAATGAAATATATCTGGTGTTATGTAATTGCTCTAGTAAATGTAGTTATGTAAATAACAAAGTATCTGGTGTGATATAAATACTTTCGTATCTGGTGTGATGTGAATGTAATATATCTGATGTGATGTAAATGATATAATTTTTGATGTAAGGTAAATGATATAGTATCTGGCGTGATGTAAATTATATAGTATCTGGTGTGATGTAATTAATAAAGTATCTGATGTGATGTAAATGATATAGTATCTGGTGTGATGTAAATGATATAGTATCTGGTGTGATGTAAATGATATAGTATCTGGTGTGATGTAAATGATATAGTATCTGGTGTGATGTAAATGATATAGTATCTGGTGTGATGTAAATGATATAGTATCTGGTGTGATGTAAATGATATAGTATCTGGTGTGATGTAAATGATATAGTATCTGGTGTGATGTAAATGATATAGTAAATGGTGTGACATAAATGATATAGTATCTGGTGTGATGTTAATGATATAGTATCTGGTGTGATGTAATTGATATATTATCTGGTGTGATGTAAATGATATAGTATCTGGTGTGACATAAATTATAAAGTATCTGGTGTGATGTTAATGATATAGGATCTGGTGTGATGTAAATGATATAGTATATGGTGTGATGTAAATGATATAGTATCTGGTGTGATGTAAATGATATAGTATCTGGTGTGATGTAAATGATATAGTATCTGGTGTGATGTAAATGATATAGTATCTGGTGTGATGTAAATGATATAATACCTGGTATACTGTAAATGATTAAGTAGTTGGTGTAAGGTAAATAATATTGTATCTTGTGTGATATCAATGATATTGTATCTGGTGTGATGTAAATGATATAGTATCTGGTGTGATGTAAATGATTAAGTTTCTGGTATGCTGTAAATGATATAGTATTTGGTGTAAGGTAAATGATAAAGTATCTGGTCTGATGTAAATGATAAAGTATCTGGTATGCTGTAAATGATACAGTAGTTGTTGTAAGGTAAATGATATAGTATCTGGTGTGAGGTAAATAATATTGTATCTTGTGTGATGTAAATGATATTGTATCTGGTGTGATGTAAATGATATAGTATCTGGTGTGATGTAAATGATATAGTATCTGGTGTGATGTAAATGATATAGTATCTGGTGTGATGTAAATGTTAAAGTGTCAGGTGTTATGTTAATGACATAGGATATATTGACTGGTGTGATTTAATGCTATACATATTGGATGTTTTATGTAAATAACAATCATTTTTAAATGATATTGATCATATCAAAAATGTATAATGATTAGGAATGCGAAATACAATAATTCTTGTCTGAACATCAGGTATACGAAAACACACATTCCTTTAAAAAACGTGCTTTATGTAATCAAACGGTTGTTAGACAAATTAAGTGAGCTTACTTTTTCCTCTGGTGCTCTCTTGCCAGTACCTTCTTTTTGGAAAGTTCATCATTTCTTTTGGCCTCGGCCTTTTCTTGTCGAGCCTCACATGCTAGGCGTATCTGTGAAGATGTAACAACTATTAAACTTTTGAAACTTCTCAACATTGTCTAAGTTGTACATATCTATAGTAATAATATAAAAACAAAATATAAAAGTCCAAAGTTTCGAATCTTAGACTATTGGCTACTACTTGCGTTCCATATGGTGCCGTTTTGTGTATTGTGAATGTATAGATATTTTTAGGCAACACACAACTTCATTTATCATTCGTCAATACTCGGAATATTTCGTTACTTATATAGCGTTAATGGGGTTTAGTTGTAGCAATGTTTGCCGGATACATACATTGGATTAAATATAACTTTTAACGTTGCAGATTTAATATATAATCTTTTAGTTGATGTCGAAGGGCAAATTTCAAATGGCTTTTACACTTACTATTCTAATTACGTATGATATATGAATCTCAGTCTGGACAAAACAACATTTTATTATGGAAATTTTAGCATTTTTATATGCTGACTAAATAGCGAATAGTGCAGTTACATAAATGTATCTTATTAATACATATATATAATTTTCAAATATACAACAGAAATATTTCCAGGCGGAAGAGTAGAAAGTATGTTGTATTCAAAAATATTTTTTTTCAAATATACATCAGAAATATTTCCAGGCGGAAGAATAGAAAGTATGTTGTATTCAAAATATAACATTTATACTTACAGGCCCGTCAGCTTTCTTAATTGGCGGTAATATCGGCTTCATGACTATTGGTTTGCAATCTACTTCAATGGTAAAAGACTCCCCGCCACGTGCTTTTCTATGCTCATATTGAACTAAAATAGAAATAGTATTGTCAATGAATTATCTTGTTAAAGTACGCAGTTTCTTCTCTTTAAATAAAAGTATGGCGAAAATAAGCTTACAAGCAGGAAACATAATTCATATATTTTCTAACTGTCACAAAATGCGAGCGAGGTGTGTCTGTGTACTTAGTGTAATTCTTACCTAGCGTTGGTGTGGGGGTGCGGCTAGCTATAGCCTTTCTTTTCTTTTCCCGACGTTTCTCTTTCCTTTTGGCAATCCATGTAGAAATGAAACCAAAACACCCTGGGAGCTTCATCTTCTTTTTCTTCTGTTTCTTGTCATGTCCCTGGTCAGATTCGTTAGAAGTGGTCGCAATGTTTTCCTTTTCTGCTTTTGCAACTTTATCTTTTTTATCAATGTCGTCTTTTTCCTACAATTGAAGAGGAATCCCGAGGGATAGTATTACAAATGTGGTGCAGCTTACATAAATTTCATTTAAAGGTTTTCAAACATGTACAATTCAAATTCAACGAAACAAATAATGTTCTTTGATGTTATCAATCCTTCACATGAACCGAATGAAATAAATCCGGAATATCTAAGTACCAATTATAATTGACAAACAAAGCTATTCGGCAATAATCTAAAGTAGGAACGTGAACTGTCAGGTAAACTAACAAAGAACAAATTAGATACACTTAATGTTATTTTGTTCTGTATCTTTACATACATATTGTTAATTTGATATAGGTTTGTGGATTACACCTGTAAGCCTTGGACTTACAGTCTTAGCTCAAAAAAGATATAACTCACTTAAACCCCTTTACAGGCCATTTTATTGGGAAACCAGAATTATTGAATATTTCCGTGGAGTACAAAGCATGCATGTTTCATGCATACAAAATGTTGTCCCTGTTATTAATTTATCATCATTTTAGTTTGTAATAAGTACTGTGGTATTATGCTTAGCACAACGGTGAAACTTAAAGTTTACCTTATCAAAGTGTTCTGCTTACCTTGAAACACTTTCCCTGTACGGATGACCATTTATATCTCTCAGATTCTTCGGATTTATCTTGCCGTTCTAATTACCTTCTTACAAGATGGCGGCTAGGAATCGTTCTCGTCTTGCCCGGACTAAATCTCGTACCTTCCGGGAACGGTATGTTCCGGATTACGGTTACACTACCATACCTCACCACACTCCCCCCGACTTTAAAGATGAAGTCCTCTCACCGGAAGTGCGGAAACCCGAGATTCAAGTCCACTCCTGGGTTTCAAACCAGTACCCACAATACCGCCTTTACAGGCGTTGGCCTGTAAACACAGATTATAAGTGGGCAGGCTTAGCCTGTGCAACAGTAATCTGCCAAATGCCTATCTGACAAGTTATTGACAGATAGCTTAACTGGATAACTGATATCTTAGATATCTTACCTTCCTGGGCACTGTTTTAACAGCGGCCAGCGTCTTGAAACTTGAAACTTGAAAACTTGATTTAACGCCTATTTCTACATATAGAATACATATTCAATGGTACAGCTATATATCTTATATGTGCTACTCCCAGTGCTACCATACACAATACTCCCAGCAGTGCGACGGTCACAGTGATTGGGTCAATCCCCACCAACATGTAACAATCTACACCCCTGCACCCCTGCACATGATAACACATGGGCTAGACTTTATTATATTATTATACATTGAAAATAATAAAAACACTAGAAATATACAAACATGCACAAAACAATTAGGAACGGACAATGCCTTCAGCGTCACTTAAAAAAGTGCAAAAAAGTGCTTGAAGTAAAATGATTTCAGTTGTCTTTTGAAAATTTCAACAGATTCACATTTTCTCATATTAATAGGTAGTTCATTCCACAATTTTGGTCCTATCGTGCTAAAAGCTCTGTCAGAAAAAGTCCTCTTCTTATTAAAAGGAACAACATAACAACCAACTGAGGATTCAGATGATCTTAAGGTTCGTTTTGACACTTGATGAGACAAAAGCTCTATTAAATATGATGGTGCGTTTCCTACCGAACAGTTATACATGTATGTCAGTATCTTGAAACTGATTCGTGCTTTAATCGGAAGCCAGTGCAGATCGAATAATGCCTGTTTAGAACTATCATACTTGGAACGACCTAACACCAGTTTGGCACACATATTTTGAATACGTTGAAGTTTGGCTAATTCATTTTGAGATATGCCGTATAGAATGATGTTGCAATAATCTAAATGGGATATTACTAAAGATAAAACAAGTGTTTCAGCGGCTTCCTTTGTCAGATACTTTCGAATGCTCTTGATCTTGAAATAGTTTAACATAGCAGTTCTACACTTTCTTTTAATGTGATCTTTGAAATTTAGAGACTCATCCAAAAAAGCACCAAGATACCGTATACAATGTTGTGATTCAATAACATTACCACATATATTGATTTCTTTGGTGTTACACTTATTCAGCTGTGGACGACTTCCGAAAAGAATAAACTCTGTCTTTGAATTGTTCATTTTTAACTTGTTGCTGTTCATCCACTCATTTATATGCCCTGCACAGTCCTGGAGGTCCCGAATTGCGCTTGCTTCTGCGGTAGGTGATGGTTTAAAACATTTATTCGCAACGTGGTCGTCCGCAAATCCGTGCACGGAAATGGAGGGAGGTACAATGTCAAAGATAGTTCCTGCGTACGTCAAGTAGAGCCAAGGGCCCAAACAGCTTCCCTGGGGGACACTACAGTCAAGTTCCCGTTCTGATGACACATTCGAGTTAACACTCACTCGACAACTACGCGGCCTCAAATATGAATCTATCCATTCCAGCGCAGATCCAAAGACGCCATATTGACTTTCAAGAACATTTAACAGTATGTTATGGTCAACAGTATCAAAAGCAGCACTTAGATCTAGAGCTATCAGTGCAGTGACCTCTTGATGCTCCATTGCATCAAGAATGTCGTTTACAAGTCTAAGAAGGGCTGACTCACAGGAGTGAAACTGACGATAGGCCGACTGATTCGTTGGAAGGAGATCGTTTCCGTTTACATGTTTGTTTAGTCGATGAAGGGCGGCTTTTTCAATCAATTTGGACAAGAATGACAAGTTGCTGACGGGTCGATAGTTGGCAAATGTGAGTTCAAGACCAGATTTTTTCAACAGAGGCCTGACTATTGCCTTTTTCCATTTAGCTGGAAAAACACCTTGCGTCAGAGAAAGATTCACAAGCTGGGTAATCGTAGGCAAAAGTTCATTGAGAAATGATTTCAATACTTTGGTGGGCAGAATGTCGAGCTCACAAGATTTAGTTTGTAACTGACTTATGAGCATTTTAATCTCATCCTCTGAAAGACTTTCAAAAGATCCAAACGGTGGTACGTCTTTGACCAAAGGTTTATAGTTTTCAAAATCTTTCAGAGACTCGCGTATCTTCTTGATCTTGTCCATAAAATGGTCTGCGAATTTATCCGCAAGGGTGTTTTCATCTTCCACGGGTGGCATTGGGTTTTCTGACTTGCTTCCGGTAAGATCTTTCACAAACTGATAAAGCTTTTTAGAGTTACCTTTTGATTCAATTACCTTCTGACTAAGTGTTAATTGTTTCACATTTCTAAGTTCATAGTGATATTTGTGAAGTGCGGACTTATAAATTTCATAGTCCTTGGGTTGCCGATGTTTGCGCCAAAGTCTCTGAAGATACAAGGGAAAACAGCGTCCAGTTCCTAAGCCGATTGCAGCTTACACCTCCACACCAAACCTGAGTGTTGACTACAGATTTATGGAGCTACTTTTTACACCACAGCAGCCACATTAACACAGAACATGAAAGCAACAAACTTAGCATTGCACATTTGTATTTGTTAATATCCCAGGCTTCTGTAAATTTCTCAATAAGATCGCCCAACAGCATCAAAGGCACCACAGCTTGCTTTGGCTGTAACCTCTGTTTTCCCTTGTATCTTCAGAACAGGACCTGTTGTGCCAACCTGCCCATGACCATCCGTCTTCATGCTGCAAATGCAATTCCACATGTCGTCACATGACTTGCGTAATCCTGACCCCTGCCATACCAGAAGAATGTCTTCTTAAACCTGGCCCTGGTCACTGCAACACCCCTGAGACCACCTGATGGTATATCCTGACTCATCTGAAGAACCTTTCTACTTATTGGGAATCTTACCTTTAGTATAGCCCATGTCCCTCAATAGAACTTAGTCTATTTATAAGCACTGTTCCTTATTCAGCCAGTGGGACTTAGCCCCAGGACCTACTAGAACTACTTAATGACTTTGGCAATACTAAATACCCAGCACTAGCTCTTAGAACTAGCACTGCTGGCGGAAGTTACTCTACAGTTTCTAGCGAAAGTTGTTCCACTACTCAAAACTGTGCCCTATTTCCCCTTCCACCATAAGAGCATCGATCTGTATTCTCAATATCTGCTCACAATTTTACAGCATCTTCAAACACACTAAACTTTAGCACCATTGACCTGATTCTCTGCGTACAACCCCAACATTTGTACATTTGCTTCCTTGTGAACCTTTGCGACCCTTGTGACCTTGGAATTGCCGACGATACAATGGATCCGCAAATCTCTTCCAGATTATCAGCATTATTGCGATGATACCTTATGACTTTCGTCAAACTTCATCTTTCGCACACCTCGTGATACCTGGTTATCGACATTATTGTGATGATACCTTATGACTTGTCACGGTCAAACTTCATCTTCACACACCTTGCAATACCAAGAGAATTGCCACATCTACGTCCCTCATGACGAGGTCCAAGTCAACCCTTGCGCAATGATCACATCCCCCACAAGGCAGTTTCCTCAGTTCGACCCCAGAAACATACTTGTACAATGCCCCGATACCGGTATTCGTGACAATGCAGCTTTGACATGCTTCTGACAAACACATAGGATTATGTTGATATGGAACAACCCTCCTCGACCTGGCTTAAACTGTCTGTGTTACTTCTTTCCCAGCAATAACCAAATGAGCCTCGAATTGAACTATTCTGCAACACACTTGCTAATGTTTCTTTACATGCTGTCTACATCGAGAATACATCCAGCATGGAACTTAGTCCATGACTGTTTCCTTCACAAACCTGGTCTCACTCCATGCTTAGCATGAAATGACGCTGGTTTGCGACTCTGGCGCTAACCGGAAGAACACATACTACCTCCTCCCCTTTTTATTTGATTTTTTTTATTGCAGTGAGGGGCAGTCAGACTTGAAATGACCCTCTTTTCCACAACCGAAACAAGTTCTTCTAGGCCATCTGCTTCTTCCTTGAGAAGTGTTCTCCTCATCTAGTTTCAGGACCATGTTGTCAAAACATCTCTGAAGCTTCTCAATTGCCACTTCCAAAGAACTCAACTGAGATGGAGCAGCGTTGGCTTGCGCAACCTCAGGAGCTTCTTCTAGGGCAAACACATTAGCGCCATCGTCAACAACTTCTTTACTAGCCCTCTTCTTAGAACGGCCATAAACTGACTGATGCAGGTGCTGATACCAGTGGACTTTATTCATTGCCTCCTCCATGGTTGAAGGTCTATCCATGGCTACGGCTACCGCGGCATCTTTGTCTACCAGACCCTCACAAAACTTGCTCACTGTCTGCCTATTGGAATAGTATTCAGGCAGGTCTTTGAACGCATTTGTAGCCAGGGTCATGACCCTATCTGCCCAATCATCAAGAGACTCTCCCTGCAGCTGTGAAGATTGCTGGAAACACACTTGGGCTGTTTCAGCAGGTTCCCTGGAACCAAATCTCATCTCCAGTTTCTGCAAGAGCTTCCGATAAGAAATATCGCCTTCTCTCTCCACGATGATTGCATGATAGTCAGCGGCTTTTCCAGTCAGGCACCAGCATAAACCATCAAGGCATTCGTCTGACGTCCAATCGCATGCGTTAGCATAACGAAAGAACTTCTGCTTAAATGCCAGCCAGTTTCCCTTTCCATCATACTGCAACCTCTTCGGCAGACTCCGAATAAATGCTGCAGTTTCGGACTTTTTCGCGCTATGTTTAACTCTAGGATGCGGAGAAGATTGTCTACTCAGTCCAGATAATTCATCACTTGAAGAATCATCATACCTAGCAGCTGTGTTTAGCTTGGGACGCGCCCCACCTCTCAAAGACTTGGCCTTTGAGGACAGGGGGTCAACCGCACTACTTGCATTTTTGGCGCGAATGATATCTTTGGCTACTTTCAAGACTTTTTGTACCTCTTGCCAATCCTTACTTGAAGGAATCTTGTCGGGCTCCTCAGCATCTTCATGGAAGTTCCCTTTTTCTTGAACATCCAACAAGCTGTCCAAAATTGCTCGACTGTCCCCTCCTTCACCAGAATCTTTCCTTGACGAAGATGGTACTTTAGGTAGTATTTTCCCCCAATCTAATGGCAAACCCTCACTTAGTGAGAAGTCCAGCAGAGCTACTTCTTCCTTATCTAAAGTGCGCTCTAACATGTCTTGCAGCACTCCAAGTGTTATATTCCCTCCACTATTACGGATTGTAATAATAGACTCAGCTATCCTTGAACTTATGCCCGGAATCCTTAGGAGTTCCTCTTTCGAAGCAAAATTAACACAAATTCTTTCGCTGCACCCTGCCATTATTTTTGTTCTTACTTGGTAGCCCAAAGATATAGCGACGACTTATGCAGGAATTAGTTATAATTCGTGCAATTGGATTCAGTGAAGTTCAGCTAAAGTATGTCAAGTCAATCAGTCGTTAGACAGCAGACTTGCAATTATTTTACATTCGAAATTACTTTAATGTATTACAGACAAATATTTCCTTCCCGAAAAATAATTTACATTTATTTAAACAATTCAGATAAAAATTATGATAGAATATTTACTTAGTAATTCAAAAATCAATAACGAAAATAAAATACAAAAATCTGACCTTGTTTATTATAAATACAATGAGGATCTTTGCCTCTAATTGTAAAATTAAATATATAGTGAGACTTAGCCTTCAACTATATACATACAAACAAAAATCAAACAAGAGTAAATCTACTCTGTGTATTGACCTTGAAAAACAACAATGCAAATAAATTCAATCAATTATACTGAACCGCTGAAAATATACCAAAAATTTAACCCAAATATTATTCAAAAATATTTAAAATATAATGCTGAACTGGCACAGTTTTCACGTGCGAAACTGATCCAGGGCGGAAGCTTAGCTTTCCAATACGCATGCGTCGTAAGTCCGAATATCCGAAGTCTCTAAACTTACCAAAAGAGTACTCTAAATACTCAATTTTAGTAAATTTCCACATTAAATCATCTAAACGTACAGTGCTTGTTCAATCCAAACCAACAGTCCCTTTTCCCCCTCCCAAACATTGGAAATACTTAGATTTCAATATTTGAAAACCAAAGATTTTATGGTTGAGAAAATCGCTGGTTTACCTCCGGATTGCGTAGAATTCCTACGAAGTTGACGTGAATTCGAATAGTAGCTGCCACCATTAACGTGTTCTGCTTACCTTGAAACACTTTCCCTGTACGGATGACCATTTATATCTCTCAGATTCTTCGGATTTATCTTGCCGTTCTAATTACCTTCTTACAAGATGGCGGCTAGGAATCGTTCTCGTCTTGCCCGGACTAAATCTCGTACCTTCCGGGAACGGTATGTTCCGGATTACGGTTACACTACCATACCTCACCACATTATTCCCCGCCTCGTTTTTCTTTTCATGTTTGTACGATCTACGCCTTTACTTGCTGATACATGCATTGACTCCCTATGATTTTCCTCTTGGTCTTCTAAACTCGTTCTTATGTCAGCAGCCAGTTGTTCTAATTCCTGCTTTGGAGAATTTGTTAGCTTGACTTCCTCCTCTTCTAAATCATCGTCGCTCGTGTCGGAAAAAATCGCAATATTCCGCCTCTGTAGCCCTCGGCAAACTCTGATCCCGTGCACGCGTCAATTGAACCTCTTTAAATGTTCTGTTGGGTACAGAACGACTTCGGGTCTTTCCTGGTCCCTTGTAAGTAAATACTTGACTTCTTTTATTTGCCAACATAATCTGTTGTTCCATAAGTTTCTTTGTATCTGCCCTGACTGGGGGTAAAGATCCCGTACCATCAGAGGGCTCAACTTTTATGATTCTCACCTTATGTGAGGACATTTCAGCTGATGGCAAATTGCAGCGCCCATCATGGATATCTTTCAGCCCTCAGTCTGGTTTTGCTAGGAGACGTTGTCAAATGACGTCGCTAAGTGACGTCATCTAACTGTTGGAAAACATTTGAAACATGATGATGTGACGTCGTGATGTGATGGCGTCATGAAGGTAAATGCGCAAAGTTACGTGGCAAAATGTAAAAAGTACTTAAATCACTAAAAAAGCATGAAATAAAAAGAAGATTTATTTGTTTACATATAAGATTGGTATATATTTCATTCGTGAACACCAGCTTTTCTATGCATTTGGTGTTCACTCAGTGAATTATATTTCAATCTTGCATGCAAAACAAGCAAATATCCTCTATATAATCAGTTTTGTTTAAACGGCAAATTGAAATGAGAACCTTTTTTTAAAACCACTAAGATCGGCATTGTTTGTTGCCATTTGAGAATTAAAATTTACTACTTAAAATCGCATTTCATATTTTGTTCATCCGTTTGTTCTTCTCACTGTCATTCAGTTGTTATTTTAACAAATTCATATTATCACACACCCATGCCGATTTTGCGACTCTGAAATATGGTATTGCACGGCCGTTCATATATTTTGACTTGACGTCATTAGCGTTATACAAACATAGTGTAAAGAGCGCTAAATGTTGGCGTTATACTATAGGCGCGTCAATGAAAAAAATGGCTCTTAATTATTTCACTTCAAACGGTCTTTATTGTTGGTATGTGATAAATAGAATATTAGATTCGTGTAAGTTCCATACTGAATTTATTGCACTCGTTAAATAAAATAATATAATGCTCGCCAGAGGCTCGCATAATTTAATTGTATTCAACTCGTGCAATAAATTCAGTATGGAACTTACACTCATTCAATATTCTCTATTAATCGCATTTAGTCATTATAAAAAATATGATAAAAAAATATTAACATGACAAGCAAAACTTCATTGAACGCCACCTTTCCTTGTTGATCTTGTTTTTCATATCTTAAAGGATGCTATGGGTTTATTTAACGTCTAGTGTGGTGCTTCAAAAAAAAAACTCAAAAGGGAGGCAACAACATTTCCGAATTTTATGTCTAGATAATTTTTGTTACCGCCCTTGCATGAAGTTTGGTGTAATGTATGTACGCATTTTAGAGTATCTATTTCAAAATGCACACACTGGTATCCATCGATTTACTGAAAATCAAGACACATACAGCTGTTCATTCAATAGAGGTTTAACCTTAAACTTACCTAACCCAAACAAGTGGTTGTTATGGAACGTCTTAAATCTTATTATAGTTATTTATTTTCTATATTCCTTTTTTGCGTATTATTTGACATTTTGTTTTGGACATAATTAGAAGCACGTCCTTAATAAGGGTTTATATATGACCCGCGCCATGACAAAACTTACATAATTGGTTTGCGATCAGCATGGAACAAGACCAGCCTATGCATCCGCGCAGTCAGATCAGGATGCATGCTGCTTTAAACTGAAGTATTTCTTATATCTTTTTGGCAGGATAAAATGTGCGAAAATGGCTGCCATTTACAGTCCCAAGCACCACCGCGACTTAGCGCGGGAATTATAAATAAAGCCAACCTCGGCGCGACGCATAGGATGGAAAATACTTTTTTTGATATTTTATTGTATTAATTATTTACAAACTGTGACTTTCGGATTTTTTTTATCAATCGATAACCGATAACGATGTTAATGTGAATAAATAATAAAATCTCAAATCTGCGACTATGATTTACAATGGAATTCTACCTTTAGTGTATTAAAAAGGGTTTTATTTTCCTTTAATTTTATTTTGTGATTATGCTTCAAAGCAGTCAATTGACCGTGGATTTTCTTTTCATATTTAATTTCCTTGAAACCATTTTTCTCATATGAAGGCATGCAACTTTAATATGATGATACATTAATTACATTCCATTGAAATGTTTAAAGATATAAATATCTGATAAAATGTTTGTTCAATTAACATTACACCTTTCTTGCAGCAAGCATAAAAAGTCTTCACAGAAAGTAGTATACAATCGTACCTATATTACATAAGAATGTATGTAATAGTTTTCTTGTTACAGCACATGACACTTGAAACCTGCTGTTGTAAAGTATAATAATCTGGCTGGAAACAAAGTGATCCCTCGAAAGTATTAATCACAACAAAATTACATGAAATATGCAGCCTCGATTTGATTGAGTCAGTACATGAGGGATAATGAATAAATGCAATATCCCTCACGCCCCCTAGTACCGGCTGGAGGCGTACACAATTTTCAATACTTAATAGTGCTAGCATCAATGATCCCAAATGACAAGAAAATATAGCAACACTGAAGTGAAGTACGGGCCAACTTTATACAGCTGACGCCACTTCACACCTGCTGTTGTAAAGTTTAATGTCTTGAAACAAAATGATCCCTCGGAAGCATTAATCACAACAAATAACATTAAAATAGTAGACTCGGTTTGATTGAGTCTGTACATGAGGGATAATGAATAAATGCAATATCGCTCACGCCCCCCCCCCCCCTAGCACCGACTTGAGCGGTACTCATTTCTAAACACTTGATAGTGCAGCCATGAATAGGCTAATCCTCCGAAGGACTAGACAAATATAGCAACACTGGTGTAAAGTACGGGGCAACTTTATACAGCTGCCACAAGGAAATAACTCTTAATAGATGATACAAATGAAGTCCAATTTAATACCTCAAATGATTAAATTCTGACATTTTATTTAATAATTAATGTCGCTTATTGTATACGTGTTCCAACTCAAATAGCATTATGTTCTCAACTTATGAGTGACGTTTTGTTTAGTATTAATATTGTTATACATATATACACACATGCTTGCTTACACGAAAAGCTATGTAATCATTCTGTTGATATGAACTCAGATTGTGTTTTAATTTTAATTATAGTACATGTCATTCTGTATTGTTGTGGTCTCTGAAAATAGTTGCAACGTATGTTTGTATGGACTCACTTAAGTTAGAAAGGTCGCCGTGTTTGCCTTCAGTTTAATTGAGAAACTGTCGAAGAGCCAGATTTATACCAGTCCGTTAGAAATGGCGTATATACTTATAAGGGAGATAACAAACAAAATCATTTTTTCACGATTTATTTGAAACTGTCGATTATCCTTGAGCGCCGCATGGTGTAATAATTCAACTCGCCCATTTGATAACATGCAACGCGATAACTCCCGTTCGAAATTCGGAAACACGACCAGAAATAGCATGTTGTAAGGCCGCAATTACTTATGAAACATTGCACATTTAAACAGCATTCTCGAAAAAAGAAAGTTTTTTTACAAGAGATACAAACTTTTTTTTAAACATAATGAAAGAAGATCTTCAAAACGAAGACCCTGTGCCTGTGTGATACTTTTAATATACAGTGACTTGCTTAAGAAGAGACAGTGTATCTGTGGCCCGTATATTTGCAGGTATTTTCTTTTTTTGCAAGAGGGACATAATCGTTTTTTAGAGGGTTGGATATAAAACTCGGAACACAATAAATTTGGGCTTCAACGGAATGATATATGCAATTTCTTTTAACTACCTGACAATTGTACCTTATAAACGGCATTGCTTTTAAGGCCCATTATACATCAGACATGCTTCCATTATTATTCATTAAAAACTTTTTTTTTTGGTGTGTATTCATAATTTCCAAAAGCTTACTCATATCTCAATTATCTGAACTATCCTCTGCACCCGTTGTTCTTTGGCAATGAGTACAGTAAGAGTGACTGAGTATTTTGTATGGAAGTCAGAATACTTTTTTGTTTACAATCCGCTAAGTTTATGACAAATCATTTAACATTTATCTCGATGTTGTCGGTTACAAGCATCTTACGTGCTCTAAAGCCATTATTTAAATATTATTAAATTCAGATTTGCCATTTCTAACGAAGTAAATAATTTTTCGTTTCTAGGGCATAAAATGCCTTTAGAATTTGTTTATTGTTAAATGCTTAAATCTAATAATATCAACACACTACGAATTGTATTCTGACACACGTTTACAATTTTGACAAAGCCTCTATGATCTGTGATGTCTTGATTACTTGTTACGACGATTTGTACTCCCGATATGTTAAAATGGTAGTAAAATACAACAACAACAAGTTAACATTGGTTTGTGATCTCGATTTTGTTTTAATTTCTATATGCATGTATCAGGAAAAGGTGTAATATAAACTGTAGATGTATTTTAATTGATATATCTATTTTAAGTCTTATTACCAATGGTGCAATGTTGAGAGGAAGATTTTGTAAGTTTTTAAAAACAAAATGCCAAAAACCAAAGCCGACAACATCCCTATAACAGCAGACCATAGGGTCTTAATGCCATAAAATTTCGGACCCTTGCCACGTGAATAGTCAATAAATAATTTATAAATTAAACTGGAATATCAATGATATTTTTAGCCAAATTGGCTTTTTAACTGTTAATACAAATGAAAAAAATGTTATTTCTATAACATAATTATGATTAATTATCAAAAATGTGTAAAACTATTTGCATAAAAAACAGTTAAGATAGTATGTATAGTGTAAATCAAAAATAATTTCCATGTTGCTTAGATGAGAATGTCCAAAAATATACTCATTGTGTGCGCTTTCAGACTAACCAGGTTTTAAATAGAACAATGAATAAAACTTAGAAAATATAACTAACCAGTGATGGTTATGTTCACGTAGCCTGACGTAGGGTATGGTAAGAAATGTATCTTTAAAGATTTTTCTTCAACTGTAAGTAAAAGACCAATGCCTTGTTTCTTTGAGTTTTTAGATGAATACATGAATGATTGGATGATAAAATGAGATGAGATTTTTTTGGTAAGTATCATCATACTTAGCGTTAATAAATCAAGGTCAAAATGTAGATTTGATACTTGTTTTCGTGGTTTTATGTATTTCTTTTTGTTCAAGGCAGATATTCATCATGGTCCGGTTGTTTACAAAATAGTATTATGATGAATTATGAAAAAAGTGTAATTTTAAACTTAATGTATAAAAAAATAGTTTAGATAGTATATATAGTGTACGCCGGAAATATTTTCTTGTTGCTAAGATGAGCATGATGAGAATGACCAAAAATATACTTAATGATCTAGCTACGCTTTCTGATTAACCAGATTTTAAAAATGAAAAATGAATGAAACCTAGAAAGTATAAAAATTAGAAAATTGAAATGTACAAAAAATGGAAAAAAGGGGGGGGGGGGGGGGGGGGGGGGGGGGGGGGGGGGGGGGGGGGGGGGGGGGGGGGGGGGGGGGGGGGGGGGGGGGGGGGGGGGGGGGGGGGGGGGGGGGGGGGGGGGGGGGGGGGGGGGGGGGGGGGGGGGGGGGGGGGGAAAAAAGAAATGTACTTTTAAAGGTTAAGGTTATCTTAAACGGAAAATAAAAAAACAAATCCCTTTTGCTTTTGGGGTTTTTTAAATGAATACATAAAATGTTTGGGATGAAAAAATAAAGATAAAATTTTTTTGGAAAAAAATTTTCATAAACTTGAGGGTTGAAAAATAAGGGTAAAAATGTAGATTTGATACTTTTTTTTCGGGGTTTTTATTATTTTTTTTTTTAAAAGGCAAAATCAGGGTTAGGTTGGAAATAAAGTTTTTTAAAACAAGGATGTTATCTTTAACTAAGGAAGGTAAATGTAAACTTTGTAAAGTTAATCATTTAGATAATTTAATATATCGACATTGTATTGCTTCTGAAAATAGTGCTAAAATATAACTTGTGTGTTGAAATTTCACATAATTTGGTCAATTGAAAATTTAACAAGACTAAAAGCGAGATACTAAAGCTTGTTTTCCAAAAGCAGGAGTTTAAAAATGAAGAAAGAAAAGACAAACTGAAAATAGATGTTTGTCTGAATAAATTGTCATGGACATATGTTACACACAATATGATTTGAAATTCGTATAAAAGGATCACAAAAGTAAAGACGAAAACGGCGAGAAAATATGATCATCTGATAATAAAATGAAAAAAAAAATCTTTTAAATTATAAAATTAAAAAATGAGTAAGAGAAAGGGGACAAAGTTTTTTTTTTGTAGTTCATGTCAAGAAAACGTCCTATCACGTGACAATGGCATAATTTAAGTGGCGTACTATTTATAGGGAATGTCGGCCGGCCTAAAATTTAAAGAGAGCTGTCGACCTTGAGGGCTTTCTTAATGCCCTCGTCGACAGACTCTGAGGAGGAGGAGACAGCAAATGAGCTTCTTGCTCTGGTTGACATTCTGCTAATGCTGGCTCTTTGGGACGACATGCGGCTCCTATTCCTTTCGGCGTCTGCTTGTCTATATCTTATAGTGAGTCGAACTCTTTCCTGAAACCGGTGCTCGGCCTCGTCCTTTCGTTGCTTGCATTCAGTTCTAAAATATATCAAAGAAAAATGTGTCAATTGATTATTTATCAATGTCATTTAGTAATTTAGATTATATATATATATATGTTAATGATATAGTATCTGGTATGATGTAAATTATATAGTATCTGGTGTGTTGTAAGTGATATAGTATCTAGTGTGATGTAAATGATATAGTATCTAGTGTGATGTAAATGATATAGTATCTGGTGTGATGTAAATGATATAGTATCTGGTGTGATGTAAATGATATTAAAGTATCTTGTGGGATGTAAATGATATAATATCTAGTGGGATGTAAAAAGTATCTGTTGTGATGTAAAGGAATATAGTTTATGTTGTGATGTAAACAATTTTAGAATCTAACTGATAGACTATCTGTTGTGATGTAAATGAAACAGTATCTAGTGTGTGTAATATCCTTCATTATTGTAGTCTGCTATTTATAACTATATTGCATGATGGGAAAAACAGTACTGAACTTCCGGTCAAGATATAACATGGTTTTCTAAATAAAAGTAGTTACATTCAATGTGTTTCTTGTAATATCTATACCCTGGACATAACAGTGTGCTGTAAATGATATATTATCTAGTGGGATGTAAATGATATTGTATCTAGTGTGATGTAAATGATAAAGTATCTGGTGTGATGTAAATGATATAGTATCTGGTGTGATGTAAATGATATAGTATCTGGTTTGATGTAAATGATATTAAAGTATCTGGTGTGATGTAAATGATAAAGTATCTAGTGTTATGTAAATGATATAGTATCTGGTGTGATGTAAATGATATGGTATCTGGTGTGATGTAAATGATATTAAAGTATCTGGTGTGATGTAAATGATATAGTATCTAGTGTGATGTAAATGATATAGTATCTGGTGTGATGTAAATGATATTAAAGTATCTGGTGGGATGTAAATGATATAATATCTAGTGGGATGTAAATGATATAGTATCTGTTGTGATGGAAAGGAATATAGTTTATGTTGTGATGTAAATAATTTAGAATCTAACTGATAGACTATCTGTTGTGATGTAAACGAAACAGTATCTAGTGTGTGTAATATCCTTCATTATTGTAGTCTGCTATTTATAACTATATTGCATGATGGGAAAAACAGTACTGAACCTCCGGTCAAGATATAACATGGTTTTCTAAATAAAAGTAGTTACAATCAATGTTTTTCTTATAATATATATACCCTGGACATAACAGTGTGCTGTAAATGATATATTATCTAGTGGGATGTAAATGATATTGTATCTAGTGTGATGTAAATGATAAAGTATCTGGTGTGAATGTAAATGATATAGTATCTGGTGTGATGTAAATGATATAGTATCTGGTGTGATGTAAATGATATAGTATCTGGTGTGATGTAAATGATATAGTATCTGGTGTGATGTAAAGGAATATAGTTTATGTTGTGATGTACATAATTTAGAATCTGGTGTGATGTGAATGTTATATATTTGTTGACGTGTAAATGATATAGTATCTGGTGTGATGTAAATGAAATAGTATTTGATGTGATGTGAATGAAATATATCTGGTGTTTTGTAATTGCTATAGTAAATGTAGTTATGTAAAATTATATAATATTTGATGTAAGGGAAATGATATAGTATCTGGCGTGATGTAACTTATATAGTATCTGGTGCGATGTAATAAATAAAGTATCTGATGTGATGTAAATGATATAGTATTTGGTGTGATGTAAATGGTATATAGTATCTGGTGTGATGTAAATTATATAGTACCTGGTGTGATGTAATTAATATAGCACCTGGTGTGATGTAAATGATATAAAATCTGGTATACTGTAAATGATATAGTATTTGGTGTAAGGTAAATGATATAGTATCTGGTGTGATGTAAATGATATAGAATTTGGTCTGATGTAAATTATACAGACATGGTGTGATGTAATTAATATAGTATCTGGTTGATGTAAATGATATAAAATCTGGTATACTGTAAATGATATAATAGTATTTGGTGTAAGGTAAATGATATAGTATCTGGTTTGATGTAAATGATATAGAATTTGGTCTGATGTAAATTATACAGACATGGTGTGATGTAATTAATATAGTATCTGGTTGATGTAAATGATATAAAATCTGGTATACTGTAAATGATATAGTATTTGGTGTAAGGTAAATGATATAGTATCTGGTGTGATGTAAATGATATAGAATCTGGTCTGATGTAAATTATATAATACATGGTGTGATGTAATTAATATAGTATCTGGTGTGATGTAAATGATATAAAATCTGGTATACTGTAAATGATATAGTATTTGGTGTAAGGTAAATGATATAGTATCTGGTGTGATGTAAATTATATAGAATCTGGTCTGATGTAAATTATATAGTACCTGGTGTGAAGTTATTAATATAGTATCTGGTGTGATGTAAATGATATAGTATCTGGTGTGATGTAAATGATATTGAATCTTGTGTGATGTAAATGATATTGTATCTGGTGTGATGTAAATGGTAAAGTGTCAGGTGTTATGTTAATAATATAGGATCTGGTGAGATGTTAATGATATATTGACTGGTGTGATTTAATGCTATACATATTGGATGTGTTATGTAAATAACAATCATTTTTAAATGATAAATGTAAAATGATTACGAATGCGAAATACAATAATTCTTGTCTGAACATCAGATATACGAAAACACACATTCCTTTAAAGAAGGTGAATTATGTTATTGAACGTACATTTATATGTAATCAAACGGTTGTTACACAAATTAAGCGAGCTTACTTTTTTCTCTGGTGCTCTCTTGCCAGTACCTTCTTTTTGGAAAACTCCTCATTTCTTTTGGCCTCGGCCTTTTCTTGTCGAGCCTCACATGCTAGGCGTATCTGTGAAGATGTAACAACTATTAAACTTTTGAAACTTCTCAACATTGTCTAAGTTGTACATATCTATAGTAATAATATATAAAAACAAAATATAAAAAGTCCAAAGTTTCGAATCTTAGACTATTGGCTACTACTTGCGTTCCATATGGTGCCGTTTTGTGTATTGTGAATGTATAGATATTTTTAGGCAACACACAACTTCATTTATCATTCGTCAATACTCGGAATATTTCGTTACTTATATAGCGTTAATGGGGTTTAGTTTGTAGCAATGTTTGCCGGATACATACATTGGATTAAATATAACTTTTAACGTTGCAGATTTTAATATATACTTTTTTAATTGATGTCGAAGGGCAAATTTCAAATGGCTTTTTACACTTACTATTCTAATTACGTATGATATATGAATCTCAGTCTGGACAAAACAACATTTTATTATGGAAATTTTAGCATTTTTATATGCTGACTAAATAGCGAATAGTGCAGTTACATAAATGTATCTTATTAATACATATATATAATTTTCAAATATACAACAGAAATATTTGCAGGCGGAAGAGTAGAAGGTATGTTGTAATCAAAAATATTTTTTTCAAATATACATCAGAAATATTTCCGGGCGGAAGAATAAAAAGTATGTTGTATTCAAAATATAACATATATACTTACAGGCCCGTCAGCTTTTTTAATTGGCGGCAATATCGGTTTCATAACGATTGGTTTGCAGTCTACCTCAATAGTAAAAGACTCCCCGCCACGTGATTTTCTATGCTCATATTGAACTAAAATAGAAATAGTATTGTCAATGAATTATCTTGTTAAAGTACGCAGTTTCTTCTCTTTAAATAAAAGTATGACGAAAATAAACTTACAAGCAGGAAACATAATTCATATATTTTCTAACTGTCACAAAATGCGAGCGAGGTGTGTCTGTGTACTAAGTGTAATTCTTACCTAGCGTTGGTGTGGGGGTGCGGCTAGCTATAGCCTTTCTTTTCTTTTCCCGACGTTTCTCCTTCCTTTTGGCTATCTATGTAGAAATAAAACCAAAACACCCTGGGAGCTTCATCTTCTTTTTCTTCTGTTTCTTGTCATGTCCCTGGTCAGATTCGTTAAAACTGGTCGCAATGTTTTCCTTTTCTGCTTTTACAACTTTATCTTTTTTATCAATGTCGTCTTTTTCCTACAATTGGAGAGGAATCTCGAGGGATAGTATTACAAATGTGGTGCAGCTTACATAAATTTCATTTAAAGGTTTTCAAACATGTACAATTCAAATTCAACGAAACAAATAATGTTCTTCGATGTTATCAATCCTTCACATGAACCGAATGAAATAAATCCTAAATATCTAAGTACCAATTATAATTGACAAATATAGCTATTCGGCAATAATCTGAACTGTCAGGTAAACTAACAAAGAACAAATTAGATACACTTAATGTTATTTTTGTTCTGTATCTTTACATACATATTGTGAATTTGATATAGGTTTGTTGATTGCACCTGTAAGCTTGGACTTACAATCTTAGCTCAAAAAAGATATAACTCAATTAAACCCCTTTACAGGCCATTTTAGTGGGAAAGCCAGAATCATTGAATATTTTCCGTGGAGTACAAAAGCATGCATGTTTCATGTGTATAAAAAATAAAATATATCCCTCACATTAATGTCAAACCCCTCACGAGGACGTAGACATGTAACAAATAGCAAATACATAATAAACATTAGATATATTAAAAGTATAAATCAAGATATTTGCATACAAAATGTTATCCCTGTGATTAATTTATCATCAATTTAATTAGTAATAAGTACTGTAGTATAATGCTAAGCACAAGGGTGAAACTCGAAGTTTACCTTATTGCCCGCCTTGTTTTTAATTTTTGTGTCTGTACTATATGCCCCTTTATTGGCTGATACATCCATTGACTCTCTATGTTTTTCCTCTTTTTCTTCCAAGCTCGTACGTATATCAACTGCCAGCTGTTCTAATTCCTGCTTTGATGTATTTGTTAGCTTGACTTCCTTCTCTTCTAATTCATCGTCGCTTGAATCGGAAAAATCGTTGCGATATTCCGCCTATGTAGCCCTCGGTAAACTCTGATCTCGTGCATGCGTAAATTTAACCTCTTTAAATGTTCTGTCAGGTACAGAACGACTTCTGGTCTGTCCTGGCCCCTTGTACGTAAAAACTTGACTTCTTTTATTTGCTAGCATAATCTGTTGTTCCACAAGTTTCTTTGTATCCTCCCTCACTGGAGGTAAAGATCCCGTACCATCTGAGGGCTCAACTGTTATGATTCTCACCTTATGTGAGGACATTTCAGCTTTTGGCAAAGTGCAGCGCCCATTATGGATATCTTTCAGCCCTCATTCTGGTATTGCTAGGTGACGTTGTCAAATGACGTCGTTAAGTGACGTCATCTTACTGTTGGAAAACATATGAAACATGATGATGTGACGTCATGATGTGATGGCGTCATAGAGGTGAATGCGCAACGTTACGCGGCAAAATCAGTAAAAACTACTTAAATCACTAAAAAAGCATAAAATAAAAAGAAAATTTATTTGTTTACATACAAGATTGGAACATAATTCATTCGTTGACACAATCTTTTCTTTGTATCTCCTGTTCACTCAGTGAATTATATAGAGGATATTGAATGAGTGCAAGTTCAATACTGAATTTATTGCACGAGTTGAATAAAATTATATTATGTAAACCTCTGTCGAGCATAATATTATTTTATTCAACGACTGCAATAAATTCAGTAATGAATTTAATATTCTCTTTATCACATACCCAAAATAAAGACCTTTAAAGTGAAATAAGAGTCATTTTTCATTGACGCGCCTATAATATAACGCTAACATTGAGCGCGTCTTTACACTACAGTATGTTTGTATAACGCTAATGACGTCACGTCAAAATATATGCACGGCCGTGCAATACCATATTTACGGAGTCGCAAAATCGGCACGGGTGTGTGATAAATTTCAATCTTGCATGCAAAACAAACATATATCCTTTATACATTTGTATTATCAGTTTTATTTAAACGGCATATTGAAATGAGAACCGTATTTTAAAACCACTAAGATCGGCATTGTTTGTTACCGTTTGAAGATTAAAATTTACTACTTAAATTCGCATTGCATATTTTGTTCATCCGTTCGTTCTTCTCACTGTCATTCAGTTGTTTCTATAACAAATTTATATTATCGCATATAGTCATTATAAAAAAATTATCAACATGAAAAGCAAAACTTTTAAATGATGCTATGGGTTTATTTGGCATGCGCCTTTAACAGTTTAGTGTGGTGCTTCAAAAAAAAACTCAAAAGGGAGGCAACAACATTTCCAAATTTTATGTCTAGATATACTTTGTTACCGCCCTTGCATGAAGGTTGGTGTTATGGCTTATGCATGTACGCATTTTAGAGTATCTATTTCAAAATGGTATCACTGGTATCCATCGATTTACTGAAAATCAAGACACATACAGCTGTTCATTCAATAGACTTTTAACCTTTAACTTACCTAACCCAAAACAAGTGGTTGTTATGGAACGTGTACAATCGAGTTATTTATTTTCTATAATATTACTTTTTTGCATATTATTTGACATTTTGTTTTGTACATTAATAGAAACACATCATTAATAAGGGTTATCATATTACTGAAAAAATCGCTGGAAATTAAAAATATGCCCCTATATCCGTTTTAGTCAGCTTTCATTTTTAATTTGTTAAATGGGGTTTAATTTTTTTAACTGTTTGTTTTTTACCCAATTTCTTAAGATTAAAACACTATTGTGGATTACATTATTTTTAAATCAAAACGTCTTTGCAAGTTATTTATAAAATTCTCGATCTATGGGTCTTTCAAAAATAAATGACGATTTTTTCCCCGCTGTTTTTTTTACTTAAATTTGTTTTCCCCCTTTTTAAATTCCCCGTAGGTACACTGTAAAATAAAAAAAAAATAAAATGAAAATTCCCAAATGTAACAATTTTTTAAGGATTGAATTCTATGAAAAAAACCCCTTGCCCCTTAAAGCGAAACAATACAAAATTTAATTATATTACTTTTTTAAATCACTTTTGATTTTTGAAATTTTAAAAAAAAATGGAAAAAAAATAAAAAAGAATGTCCGTAAATTGCTTTTAACAACATTATTTTTTCCTTTTCAATGAATTTCAAAAGAAGTTATCGGCTATCAACTAAAATAAAACCAATGATCATGACATAATATTTCAAAGTTCATAAACATTTTTGTTTCTTTTTTAAACAAATAATAAATAGTGTATATTTTTAAACAACAAAAATATAAGTTAACGAAAAACAACTGTGAATTTCTTTAACTGGCGGAGATTTTAAAAATACGCACAATGGAAGAAACAAAAGATTGAGTATTGTCATGCCCCATATAGACCTGAAAGAAAAACCCCTAATGAAAAGTTTATCCCAGATTATATCAAATGTATGAAATTAACAATTAACAATTTAAACATTAATTGAAACGATTAATTATTGTAAAGAAAGCCAGTCTACTACGTTAAAGAGTCGTTCTGGAATGATTGAATGAATGAACGAAATGAAAGAGCCGTTCTGCAATGAATAAATGCATGAACTGAATGAAGAATTATAAATATTAATGATGAAAGAATGATTAAATTAAATTAAATTTTTAAAAAAACATTAAATTTTTAAAGAAAGAATTAAATAATTAAATTTAAAGAATTTAATTAAAATTTAAAAATTTAATGAGAAATGAAAGAAATGAATAAATGAAAAGAACGAACGAACGAAATTAAAATGTACTGTTTACACGAAGTTTACGTTTTTTTTTGAATTGTTCTGTCAGTTAGAAAGAAGTTAAAAACAAAAAATTTAAAAATACAGGGTCTAACTACCCTTTTTAAAACCCAAAGTCTTCATATTACCTGTAAAACCCGGCCTGTAATTTTTAAAAAAAAATGTTGAATATCATTTTGTTTGATTAAAAGAAAAATATTTTTTTCAATAAATTTCCCTTTTTTTTTTTTTTTCATATTTTATTTTAGGAAAAAAACCGGCTAAAAACAATGTTTTTTTTTCTTTGGAATTTATTTAAGTTTATAACCCGGGTTATCACAAATTAAATACCTAAAGAATATGCAAGACTACAGCTAATTGAACAATGGCAAAAAATTCCGTATGTTGAACGTGCGTTGTCTTCAGTAACGCAGGGGGGGGGGGGGTTTTCGCAAAATTTTTTCACCTGAACGTAATAAAAATTTTAAAGTAAAATATTCTTTCAAAAAAGTAATAATAAATATTATTTTAGAAAGGGTATTTTAATGGTGTAATTTAAAATGTTTATTGCCGGTTGAATTAAAAATTTATTTTTTGGGGAGCTTTTGGGAGCAAAAATTATTTTATTCAAAGAGTGCAAATAAAATTAGTTTAATTTAAGTTCACGGGAAATTTTTTTTTCTATTTTTCACATACCAAAATTTAAAAACCGGTTTTTTAAAGGGAAAAAAAGGGGTATTTTTCAATTTACGTTCTATAGTATAAAGTTAAAATTTTGGCGTCTTTTTTCCCTATGTTTGAATAACGTTTAAAGAAGTACGTTTAAAAAATATTGCACAGCCTGGGATACCATATTTACGAAGTCGCAAATCCCGGGCCCCCGGGGGTGTGATTAAACCCCCATTTTCATAAAAGCCCTTTTATTAAATCCGTATCAAATCCCTAAAACCGGGATCAAAATCGGGGGGCGGGTTTAATTTTTATATGGGCTGGATGACCTCAAAATAAAAATTTAAAACCCCTTTTACATTTTAAAAGTAACAAAAATTTCCCATGAAATTTAACTGGTTATGAGTTAAGGGACCATTATGAGTTTGCAGCCCGGGGGCCGGGGAATAGTTTCAGCCCCGAACATGTGCAAAGTGCACAAAAAAACAAGGGGTTTATAATTTTTCCCCACAAAAGTTAACTGTAAAAGGGAAAGTAGTTTGCCAACAAAGAACGCTTTTTTTCTATTTTGAAGGTTAAGGTATTTAAATTAAAAAATTTTTGGGTTTCTATTTTAAATTTTTAAGAAAAAATGACAAAATTCCCCCGAAAAAAAATGAAAAAAAAATTTTTCTAATTTATGCCCTTTTAACACACAAAAAAAATAAAAGTCTTTTTGTAAGAACGTTAAAAGGTAGACAAAAATTTTAACTAAAAAACTTCAAAAAGGCTATTTGTTGTTTTTTTTTTTAAAAGCCCATTGATTAACCCAAATGTATTTTAAAAATTAATACACGTCAGGTAGGGCCCGGAAAATTGGGTGAAATTGGCCCTGAATTTAATATTTATTTTCGGGCCCCATTTTTCACCCTTTTTCCCGGCCCCCCTTTTTGCCGTGTTTATCCTCCCTTTTTAAAATTTGGGGTTTTTGCCTTTTTTAATTTAAAACAAAATTTAATTTAAAAAGAAAAAAATATTTTTTTTTTGCTTTTGCTTGAAAATAAAAATAATTCCCACTAGAGTTTGAAATTTTCACAATGAAAAATAATTTTTTTTGAAAGTAAATTTTAGTAAAAAAGCCCAAAACAACAAAGGGATGAAAAGGAATTTAGATTTCGGAATAAAAATAAAAAATAAAAAAATTTGGGCCCTTTTAGGCCAAAAACAAATTTGCGGGTGGGGTCAACCTTTGGAAGGGATATGTCCCTCAGCTGGTTCGGGCCATTTTACCTTCTCGGGTTTCAAAAAGTCCCCCTAAAATTTTCATAGCCCTCCCCATGTATTTTTTCATTAATTGATCAAAATATGGAAGAAAAACTAAAATGATGGCGTAAACCCTTTTTATTTTTATATTAACCCCGAATTTTACATTTGTATATGTATTTTCTGCTGTTTGGAAAACAAAGGGAAAAAAAATTAATTAAATTTGCCCAAAACAAAATTTTAATGCAAGAACCGACAGTAGACTTGAAAATTATATCAAACCCTTTTGAAAAATATGTTCATTAAAAACGCGGTAAAAGGGGATTTCACTTCCCTTTTTTTTCAATTTAAATTCTCCATGTTTTTTGGGGTTTTTTTTTTTTTTAAAATTAAACTATTTACTTTTAACTATTCTTAAATCGAAATTTATTTTTTAACAAACAAAAACTTTAGAAAAGATTATTGTTTAAGGGCTATGACAAATTTAATGAAAATTTTTGGCTTTTTTCAGAAAATTGTCAAATGGGTTGGTTTGGGTTTTTCGTAAAAACTAGGATTTTAAAAAATTTTTGCACAAAAACTTTAATTTTTCGGGTGTTGACTAAAAAAATGAAAATTTTGACCATTTTTAAAACTGGCAAATTTATTTGCCTTACGCAATTTAATGATTTAGGGGAAATTTAAAGATGTTTAGAATAGCTGTATTTAAAAAATTTAATTTTTATGTTATTACATGATATAATTTGTCAAAAAATTTGGTGGTGTAAAAATGAAAATTTTTTTTCAAAATTTGGTTTTCCCCCGGGCGAAACCCTTTTTTGGGGAAAATTTGGTTTATTATTTCGTGTTTTAAAGGGTTCCGCTAACTTACGAAAGGTTTGCGATGCTACTTAGATGCTCTTCAATAATGGACTAAGGGTACCGGGGAGGTCACCTTTCACTAAAATTAATTAAGCTGGAAAATCACCGTATGAACTTTACAATGTCGGTGTAAATTAAATTCCAACAAAAAAAAAGCGCAAGATAATTGCCAAATTTTTTTGAGCACATTGCCAACTGAAAAATTTCAATTCCATTTCTGGTGGTATCTTTTATCCGCCCAAAATTTTTTCCAAAAAGACCCTGGCATTGTTAAAAGTATCCCTTTTTTGGAAAGGGAAAATTTAAAAGTCGCTTAACCCACACCAAGGCAAGGTTTAAAAGAAATAATAGCAATTGTTTCCCTGCTTTTTTCAAATGGTATCTAAAAAATTTAAAAACAAAAAAAGATCCTCTTCAAATTTTCCTCTTCATTTTTAAAAAAGGGAAAAGTTTTACGACATTTTAAAAAATTTTTAAAGGCCCTAAAGGAAATTTTTGGGGAGAGGGCGAAAGTTTTTTCTGGGTAAAAATTGTTCTTTTGGGGTGGGTTTTGCTGAGGAGCGAATTTAAAGAAAACTTTTTTTTTTAGAAAAAAAAAACTGTTTAAAAATTCCTGCAGTATTTTGTAAATTTAAAAGATCCCCACGAAATCTCAAATTTTATTGGTTTTAATAAAAAAAATTTTGGTCCCATTGAACACTTTAAGTCCTTTTTTTTTGAAGAAAAAACAAGGGAATTCCAAAACACATCCTGGACATTAAATCAATGTAAGAAAAAACGGGGTACGGCTTTCATTTCCAAATTTGTTAAAATTTTTGTCGGAAAATTGCAGCCAATGAATAGTTATCAAAGAAAACCCCTGTATATCGGGGTAACCCAAAAAAATCTATAACCCACTGAATTTCCCATTTCCAAAAATTTAAAAAATTGACCCCCCTGTTAAATTCAGTGGGAAAAAATAATATTTTGAAAAATTTCCTTGTATCTAAAAACCTAAACATTTCAAAATTTAGGATTTTATTTATTTTACCTTTTTTGATAAAGAAAACTAAAGTTTTTAAAAACCCTTTATGTCAAAAATGCCCATATTTTTGGTTTTCCAAAAAAATTTTTTTGAAAAAATTTTTTTCCAGTTTTCAAAAAATTATTTTATTTGGCCCTAATTTAAAGAAATTTCATTTAGCCCTTTTTTTTTATCTTTTCTGCAAATTTGTATTATTAAAATTAATTGTAATTTTGTATGGAAAACAAAATACTTTTTTACATTTTCTAAACCCTTTAAAGAAAAATAACTGGGATTCGGGCTTTTTTTGTCAGGTTTCCCGCACATGTAATTTTTCTAAATCCAAAAAAAAATACTTTTAAAATGTTGACTTTTTTAGGATAAAAAAAGAAATTTGGGGGTAATGTCCTTTTAAATAAAAAAATTAAAATTTTTTTTTTTGTTTTTTTTGGGAAAATTTTAAAAAAACGGGCTCGTTAAAAAAAATCAAAATACATTTGTTTTAAAAATTTTTTAAATTTTTCCCTGTATTTTCTTTTCAAAATTTAAAAAATTTGTTTCCCAAACCCGGGAAAAACATGTCCCGGGATTTAATATAAAATCCGAAATTTATAATTTTAAAATTTTATCATAAACATTAAAATTTCATAAATTTGGGGGTTTGGAAAAAGATTTTTAAAATTTATGACGGGGTTGGATTATGATGAATTTATTTATTTATGATTAAAAAAGAAAATGTTAAATATTGATAAATACATTTTAGATGTATAATTCGAATATATATAAAAATACAAACTGTCAATAAATTAATACAAAATTTCAATTTTAAAAACCCATGTCGGTTTAGGACTTTTTTTTAATTTCAATTAAGAAAATTAAAAAAGTTTTAAAAGAGTGCGCGTGGCAGTGGGTTTAAGTATTTGGGGTCAGAATTGTGACCGCGCGGATTCAAACCCCGTCAAGGAGGTTTATTGTTCTTTTTTTAAAAAAGTTTACAAAAAAAATTTGCTGTTGTTCCCGGAACGATTGTGTGTTTTAACCCAAACTTTCAAAAATAAATTTTTATAAACTACATAGAATTTAAAAAGTAAAAATTCATCAAAAAAGGGTTTTTTTTGGGCACCCCGGGGATTTTGGGGAAAAAAAAAACCCTTCCCCAACCCTTAAATTTTTAGGGAAAACGGTTTTTTCTCGGAAACCCTTTAAAACAAAAATTTGATATGAAATTTTCAAAAATCCCCTGATTCGATTAAGTCTTTGCCCGATGGGGGTAAAGTAAAAGTGCGAATTTTCACATTTGCACCGCCCAACCCCCCTGCCCCGGGATACTCTTTTTCCCCAAAATGCCGGGGATTAGTTTTTTTATCGCGAAGGGCGGAAAAAAATTTTACATGTATTTAAAAAATGGAAGTTGTAAAATTTTAAGTTATTAATAAATATGCCCTTGTTGGGGGCCCATGGTTCCATTACCCCAAAAGGGGCTGTAGATTCCAAAAAGCCAAAGACATATCGGGTTTTTAAATTTAAAAACCCAAATAGAAAAAAAGTTGTAGGTAAAAAGAAAAATAAATTGGGGTTTAAAATAAGTGGGATATAAGCAATGTTCTTTCTCCCTAAACTAAACAAAAAATCACCTGACTAAAAAGTATCAGGGCTGAAAAAATTTAAAAAAGTACCTTAAGGTAGGGTTAAATTTTTAGAAAATGGGGGTATTGGAATAAATAAAAAAAACGAAACCCTTTAAATAGCAAACTTGGTTCCCCCCCGGTGTGGTTTTTAGGTAAAAATTTTTTTACCCTAGCCCCCGGCCCCAAGCCCATTTCAAAGACCGAAGATTTACGCGGTTTAAAAATATTTCAAAAATCAAAAATATAAAAAAATCAAGGGCATTTAATATGAAAACCAAAAAAACTTTCCCTTTAAAAAAATAATTTTATATTTTGTAGATCTTGTTTTAGCTTTTCTTTTGTTTTTTTTTTTTCTTTTGCTATTGATTTGGGTAGCCCCGAAACTTAAAAAAACAAAAAAGGGTTTTGGAACCCCCCTCATTTATAAGTGTTACATATACTCTAAATTCGAAAATATTATGCAAAACAACCCCTTAAAGGGGGAACCCGCAAATGCAAATCACACTTATTTTTTGATATTTTTTTTAATCAAAGCGTTTTATCCCTTAAAAGTTGCTCTTAGTTTTAACTCGCCAAAAAATTGAAACATTAATTAACCCTAAAGATTGACGAAGAACGGAAAAAGAAAATACCCGGCATAACAAAATTACGGATCCCAGCCCAAAAATCTATGAAAGAAGCAGACTTCATTTTTACCTTTGGGAATTAAAAAAAGGGAAAAGAATGACAAAAAAAACAAAAAATTTAAAAAAATGCTTGGGTGGGTAAAGTCAAAAAATATTTTATTGTCGTTATGTATAAACAAAAGAATGTTCTTTTCCCGTTTGGACAAAATTTCGCTTTTTTATAAAAATTTTTTTTGTTTTTTAAATTTTTTCAGATTAAAAATTTATTTTTGTTTTTTCCGGGCCAAAATTTTAACCATTTTAAAAAGGTTTCGTGCCCCCTTTAAAGAAACCCCAAACTAAAAAAAAGGGATTCTAAAAAAAAATTTAAAGGAAAGAGTCAAACCAAAAAAGCCTTTTTTTCTTTTCAAAAACCCCAGGTTGTATAAAACCAAAAAAACTGTCCCCTTTTCATTTTCCAGGAAATTTTAATTCTGTAAAATTTTAAAAAAAAAAAGTCAAAAACCTTTTATTAATTTCTAAAATGCATTTTTGGATTTTTTCCCGATAGGGAAATTGGTTTTCGTTGTTAAATCCTTTAAAAAAACTTGTAATAATTTTTGATTAAAAATTTTTTGTTTTCTTTTGGGGTTTTTTTTTTAATTTGATAGCGCACTGCATTTGCTTGGGCCCTTTTTATTGACCCGTTTTGAAAAACTTAAGGTAAAAGTTGATTTTCCCGGGGTTTTGTTGACCAAAGGGTGAATAAAAATTCAAATTTTTTTATTATTTTCAAACCCCCAAAACCAAATTTCCCACAAGGATTGTTTAAACCCCGAATCCCCACGGGAGTTTGAGTTCTTTAATCCAGAAAAGGTAACAGAACGTCAAATGGTTTTACTAAGGGGCCGTTCCCTGTTGGAATAAAAGCATAGAGAGGCACCTGAGGACTTCCTCAAACCCGTGAAGCTGGAAAGTAACCAATTTTGATATAAAACATATCTGTGCCCACGTTAAACAAATCCGTTTCCCCCCCCCCAACCCCATTTTAAAAAAGTTCCCAGTTTTAAAACTGGCCTATAATATTTTTTAAAAACCGGTGGATTTAAAGAAAAAATGGTTTTGTTTTAAAAAAACCAAATTAATCCTTTTTAATTTTTTTGTATCCAGACACCAAAACTGTTTTACCTAGTAATATAGGTAAAAAGACTTTTAAAAAATGTTTATGGATTTTTAGATATTTAAGAAAATTATTAATAAAAAACAGTGACCCTTTTTTTACAGGCTTTATTTAAAGAATATTTTAAATTTATTTTAATACCAAATTTTGCATATAGACGTGCGTTTCCGTTTAAATTTAAAACCCAAAGCCCGGGAAATTTTCATTGGCATGGGGGTTTCCCGATGAGTCGGTGCGGGACAATGGCCCCGATAAAAATGACGTTTTTTTTACCCTTATGAAAAATTTTGTAAATTTATTTCCCGGTTGAAAGAAAGTAGTTACGGGTTTTAAAATATAAATTTTTATTGAAAAAAAAAGATAAAAAAATTTTAAAAAAGTAATTTGGGTATGGGGGAATGCAAGAAAAAAAATTGACATATGTTTCCCGGTTTTGGTGGAAAGCCCCTTACCCCCCCAATGGGGGGGTTAACCCCGGGAAAGGGATTTCCCCATTCCCAAACCGGGAAAAAATGAAGATTTTTTTAGTTTAAAAAACGTTCTTTTAAAAATAAGGGACCAATTAAAAAAACTGTTGTTACCCGGGTTAAAAAATGTTTAAAATTTAAAAAAAAAAGATCCCCCACATAATAAATCTGGCATATGAAAAAATATAAAAAACCGTTTTTTTATTTAGTTTTTGAAAGGAAAATTCAGCACAGGCGAGTTATTTGAATTTTCCCCTTTAAATGTCAAAATAAAAAATTTTTAAAATTTTCAGGATGATTTTTAAGGTACACGTCAAAATTATCCCTGGGGGGACCAAAAATTTACCTTTAAAAATGGACTTTTTTTAATAGGGAATTTTTTATCTTTTTTTTCCCAAATTTTTTTTTCCCCTGGGTTTAAATTTTAATTTCATTGTATTATAAAATTCAGCCCATGGGAAAAATTTGGGGGCCCCCCTATGTTTTTTAAAAAAGAAAAAAATATTTTCCCAAAAAATGGGGCTGTTTTTCCCATACTTTCGTTTCAAAAGACCCCCAAAGGGGTTCAACTACAAAAAAAAAACCATTTTATCATCATAATAGGGGGAAATTGTTTTGGGCATATGTTTTGGGGGTTTCCTTTTTCCCCATTCAAAACCTTAACTGTATTTTGTATTGGGTTTTTCTGCATGCTTAAAACCCTGACAATCTGCCCCAAAATTCACCCTTTTTTAAAATTTTTTAAATTTTTTATATTTATTTTTTTTTACCCCTTTTTTCCCCATCTTTAACAATTTTTTGACAAAATATTTGGCGGTTAAATCCACTTAAATTTCTCTTCTAGATGGGTAATAAAGTAAATTTCCTTTCCTGCTTTCAAGGGTAAAGGTTTCCTTTCCCGCTTTCAAAATCAAAAATTTTTTTGAAAAAGCCCGGAAAAGGGCAAATGATTTTGGAAACAATGTCGCTAGAAAATTTAAATTTCCCCGGACCCAAAAATTCATGTACCCGGGGGAAACCCCCCTTTGGAAACCCCGGATTTAAATATGCGGGTTTTAACCCATTTAAAATGGGTACACCCCCCTACACCATGGCTTTGCTGAAAACTTGGAAAAAAGGGGGAAAACATTAAAATTAAAAAAATTTTTTAAATTAAAATTTCTCTTAAACTCTTAAATTTAAACCCTCAAATTTGCCTCAATTTAAAAATTTGGAAAATAAATAAAGACCATAGCACATATAAAAAAATATGTTGATAGGTGAGCGAACCCCTAAAGGGATTTTTCTCTTTGGTTTTAGTCTCTTTCTTATTTTTGAAAAAAATCTTTGTAAAAAGGGGAAAAATTTTATCGATTGGGGTAATTTAAATTATCCGGTTTAAAGTTTTGATTGTACCCGTAAAAGTTTTTCACAAGTGCAAAGGGTTTTATTTCTTACATTCCTTTTTGGGGAAAAAGGGCCCTACAGTAAAATGGGGTTTAAAACATTCTTTTTAAAAGGGGTATTATTTCCTAAAAAATGCTTTTAAATTTTTTTTTTTCTTGTAAACCTTTTTTTTTTATTTTTTGGGGTCCTGTTTTAGATTTCCAAAAATTTCTAATGGCCCAAATTTCTTAAACCATTTTTTTGTCCCCTTTTTTTTTTTTAAATTTTTTTAAAATACATTGGGTTGAAATGTTTTTGGAAGGGAAAATCAAAAAAATTACTCTGATTAAAATTTTGTACCTTAATGACGAAAACAATTTTTATAGTCTTTCTTTGGGTGTAATTTGGAGAAAATTAACATCTCTAAAAACCCTTTTTTAAAATTATAAAAATTACTCTACCCTTTTTTAAAAGAAAAAATTGGAAAAAAAATCATTCCAAAAAAGTTACTTTTTGTACACGTATGTGAAAAGATTAAAGTTTTTTTTGTTTTTTTTTATAAAACGATGCATGCTTAAAAACCAACCCGTAAAAATAATATTTTGTTTTTTAAAACCCTTTTAAAAAGGTTTAAATTACAAATTAGTGTTTTTAATTAAATGATAAAAAATCTTAAATTTTGGAAAAAAAGGGGGAGCGAAAGTCCGACTTTTGCCCCACAGGTTTTTACATCCAGCCCAATATAATGGTGTACAATTCTTGTTAAAAAAGCAAAAATCTGTCCCCGCCCTTTTTTTTCCAAAAAAAGCAATGGGCCCCCGCTGTTTAAAAAAAGGTTTAATGGGTTCGTTTAAAAAGGTTAAAAAGTTTAAATTAAAAAAATAAATTTCCCCAGTGCGTAAACCTCCCCTCCAACCCCATAGCTTTGACTGCGTTCATTGTTTTTTGTAAACTTTTCAGGGTAAAAAAGATCCCTTTCCCGCAAAAATTTAAAAAATAATTAATAAAAAATAATGCAGTGATTTTCCCCCACTTTTTGGGAAAAGGCCATGCCTTTGAAATTTTTGGGGAAATTATCGGGTAAAATTATTTTTGGGAAATAAAAAATGGGTTTTGGGTTTAATTTTTTGGGGGAAAATGATATTTTAAAAAAAATTTCCCAAATTGGGAAAAGGGCCCTTTTTTTGGGGTTTTATATAAGTAGGGAAAAACCTGAAAGATAAAAAATAAAAATTATATTGGGTTAAAAAAAAATAAATTAATTAAATTGGGCAAAAAATTTGTTTTTCTTTCATTTCGTTCAAAACTTATTCTGAATTTCTATCAAGGGGGGGCACAAAAATTTTTTCCCAAAACCCACTGTTTTTATTTTTTCTAAACTTTATTCCCGATTTAATTTGGGCCCCTTCCCCTTTTAAA